>NW_027434704.1:0-1912 GCF_044706935.1 Curcuma longa
GACTATTAGTCCTTGGACCTGAAGTCACCATGGTTCCCTACATAAGAAGTTACTTACTTTAGTTTCGTCAAACGTCACCCGTAACTGGGTGGCTATAAAGGCGATTGTTGGGTATGTAACAAATTATGCGGTGGGATGTGAGTGATGTAGATGGGATCTATCCCTCCCATATGACGGGAGTGATATCATAGTTCTTGATAGAGTGAGACCACTAAGTGCATGACCATGCCCAAATGAGTCAACATGTGATGTTGAGCTCGTTTGATTGTAGTGAGTCTACTTGGAGTTCAAGACATAGATTGATTAGAGGATGACACGGTCTATGCCTCAGTTTAATCAATCATGATATCAAGGATAGAAGGATATTTGTCACATATTGTGAAGAGTCATAATTAGTAGTCACAATGGTGATGTTGGATCTCAACATTCTTGTAACTTGGGTAGTAGTGATGTGTTGCTAGATACCGCTCACTACTTATGCACCTAAATGAGTTTAGAGGCATTGCCAACGTTACAAGAACCTATAGGGTCACACACAAAGGATAATTAGGTGGAAATTAGGTTCATATGATGAACCAAGAGAATAGATTCATGTGATGAATCAAGTTGGGTTAAGTGTAATCCAAACTAGACTAGTGGAGTTGATTTGATCAACTTTGGGAGATTAGAAGTCAAGTTTGACTTGACTTGAGAAGAAGAATTTTGGGAGTCAAGTTTGACTTGACTTTGTGCCATGCCATCATAAATGTTGACTTGACTTTTTGCCATGTCATCATCTATGTTGACTTGACTTATGCCACCTCTTGGTCAATGCTTGACTTGACCATTTGACTTTGAGGTGAGGTGGCATAAGAGGTGACCAATGGTGATGCTCCACATCATCATGGATGCCACATCATGGGGGTTACAATGAGAGTTTGTAACCTAAGGCTTTAATGAGATTAATTAGCCATGAATGGCATTGATGTGACAAGACACAAAAAGAATGAAAAAAGTTGTTTTTTTTTTTCATTCATGCTCTCAACGTGAAGGCATTTATTTTTCCTCTCTCCTTGGATTTTCTCTCCTTCTCCCTCTCTTCTCTGTTCATTGCCAAAACCTTGTTTGGGTGCTAGCACACCTTTGGTTTTGGTTCCACCGATTGTCCATGTGGATACTTGTAGAGGAGCGGCGCTTGACGCTCTCGAGATCCGGCACCGTTTTGGACGAGAGGGATATCCGAAGGGCACGCACCGAAGGTAAATCTCTAAACATGTAGATGTAGAGTATTTATAAATATGTACAAGAAAATAGTTTTATATTTTTCGCACGGATCCGGTGGCATGGACTTCCGGGGTTTCCGCAACGCAAAAAGTGGTTTTTACAGCTTCGGAAAGTCCAACAGAATCAGCCTTCTTAAATGGTTTCATTAAAGAAGAAGTCTATGTTGAACAACCACCGGGGTTTGAAAATTCTGAATTTCCAAACCACGTGTTTAAGCTAAAGAAGACTCTGTATGGGCTAAAATAAGCACCTCGTGCTTGGTATGAGAGGTTGTCAACATTTTTAATCGAAAAAGGGTTTGTGAGAGGACAAATAGACCCTACACTATTTCTACGTAGAGATGGTGAAAATATTTTTGTAGCCCAAGTATATGTTGATGACATAATTTGTGGGTCTAACAATAAGGGCTATTTGAATGAGTTCATTAGCACATGGAGAGTGAGTTTGAGATGAGTCTAGTGGGAGAATTGACTTTCTTCCTTGGACTTGAAATTAAACAAACAAGAGAAGGGATTCATGTGCATCAATCCAAATATACTCAAGAGATGCTCAAGAAATTCAAAATGAGCGACTCAAAGGAGGTAACCACTCCTATGGCGACCAGTACTTGTTTGGATAATGATGAGAGTGGGAAACCTGTAGATTTAAC
>NW_027434705.1:0-2247 GCF_044706935.1 Curcuma longa
GCATGCACAACAAATAAACAATTGATTAAAATGCCAGAAAATAAAGAATTGCAAAGAAAAGTACCAACTAATGAATAAAGAATAAATGGAAGCTATGTAAAAGAAAGAAAGCTCTTAATGTAAAAGTTTAGTAATAAATTACGCACGATCCCCGGCAACGGCGCCAAAAACTTGATAGGCTCCCGCAAGTATACGGGTGTCGTCAAGTAATAAAAGATCGAATCCACAGGGATCGTGGAATTAATCACTAAACTAACACAAGAAGAGTGGAGAGATAATGTGATTTGGGTTTGTGTGGGGGAAGTGAAAGAGAGTGCTAGTGCTCCTAATCCTCAATCAAAGAGAAATCGACTGTGACAGTGTGTGGAAGGCGATCCTAGGACTTCGGATTCCTCGAAACAATGATTGATTGTCTATGGATTCTTTACCATTCCTCAATACATGCACATTTGCAGGGATTCTAACCAAATTATCCAATTATACCTTGTCAGGGTTCCTCGGAATAAATCAATAATGTTCTAGTGTTACTATTGTCGGTTTGAGATGACTCCAGATAGCCTGGTTAAGGCATTCCCGCTGTCACTCGGGCGCCCCAGTATACTACTAGATGTCCTACCCTCTGTCACTGGGTATCCGTTTAAAGACCTCTCCCCAACAATAAGTAACCATTAGTTATCCCTCATAAAGACTCATCATAGCCTAAAGAATTCCTCGGAAGGTCCGGTTATAAGGCTTTCCTCCTGTCACGAGGCGCCCCGGGCATACGATCCTAAGAATCCTCAAAACCACAAATCATCCCTATCCTTATAGATTCAACACCATCCAATAACATATCATTAATTGAACACAAGGCATAAATCTATAAAGCAAAACTGCACATGCATTTCATAGAACATGGTAATTAACAAATCCATAATTACAATCAACCATTATCCTCGATTCCTCCTACATCCTAGAATCAGGAGGACTACTCCATGATGGAGAGAATACAACACGAAGAAGATTGTAAAGAATACATTTTATCCAAGAGAAATCAAGGAATAAAACTTATCAAGGGTTGTCTTCTTCTCCGGATTGCAACTCCTGCGTCAATGGTGGATGGAGGTGATGAAGAGTCCGGACGGATGAACGGATCGTCGATTCTTGCTTCGGATTGCGGCGTCGGTGGCTCTAGAACACTCCTTTTGCTCTCCAAAGTCTTCCCCCCCCCTTTAGGGCACTTAAGAGGGGCTATTTATAGGCCTCCACGAAATGACCCTAGAAACGGCCAGGCACGCCCCCGTCACACGGCCGTGTCTGGGAGACACGGCCATGTGTGGCCGCCCTACTGTAGTGGAGGCACGACCGTGCCTGTGAGGCACGGCCAACCAAAGTTGGTGTTCTGAGCAGGAGGCACGGCCAGGGGCAGACACTCCTCTGTTGGGGAGACACGGCCGTGCCTGGGAGGCACGGCCATGCCTTAGCGTGGCACTGTGGAGGAGACACGGCCGTGTCTGGGAGACACGGCCATGTCTTGGCTGCTGCAGGAGGAAGGCACGGCCGTGCCTGTGGGGCACGGCCTGAAAGAGTTGAGCTTCTGTTTGAGGGGCACGGTCGTGCCCTTGAGGCACGGTCCCTTGGAGGTGTTAGACACGGCCGTGCCTGTGAGGCACGGCCCTGTCTAGCCTTGTCTTCAATCAAATCTCTGTTTCGCCTGTTTTGCTCCGTTTCTGTCCTGCAAAAACACCAAAAACACGAGCAGACCTCCGAACTAGGAAATAGAGAATATAATGCCCAATGCACAGATAAAGGATGTAATGCACGCAAGATATAGCATGAAAAGCAGAAAGATGTGCGAATAATGTGCAAGAAACGATTATAAACCCTACGCACATCAGCTTTTTTTTATCCCACATGCGTGTGGAAGATGGGTTCTTTCTTTAACCTTGCAGATTTATTTAAAACGTCAGATTGTACACTTCCATTGTTGATAAAGTCTCCATTAATGTTGAACAAGGCCCCAACAATTCAAGTAATAGTCGAGCTTCCAAAGTGGGTGCTCCATCTGAATCACCTCCGACCACCATAGAGAATACTTAATGTCACGACCCGGGAGATAGCCATCCAAAAAATTTCCACAACACCTCCCCAGTATCCCTGACAATTCCCTGAATACAAACATGAATATACATCGGCCACATGCGGCCGAAAATATGGACTACACGTCCAATCATACTCACAAGCATATATATCACAACTAATAACTCT
>NW_027434706.1:0-1256 GCF_044706935.1 Curcuma longa
AAACATCTCCAGATTCCAGCATCTTTGCAGTTTTTTTTTCTTTTCTGTAATTAAATCTATATGTTCTCCTTGCTGAAACCATTCTTATCTCATCATGAAACTTAAATGATATTGCAAATAAACATCCAAAATTATCTGCTGAGCATAAACAGAACTTAAATCTGTTTCTGTATAGTTTCCTATATCTGTTTCTTAAAACATTCAATATAATCCGAATAGATCCATGTATCTTGTATCCATTCCAAATCTACTTCTTCAATTCTAATTCTTTTCTTGAATCTGTATTTTCAAATGGTTTGTTGAAAGAATTTCAAACAAAACAATTCAAAACTTCATCAGCTCATCATAAATCCTGCAAATCTATCAGAATTTGCACCAAAAATATCTGCCACTTCAGAATTTCAGAAATCCTGCTGTACCATATTCAGAATCTGAGTTTATTGGCTAGAGAACAAGATTTTCATTTAATTTGTTGAATACAATCTTGCAACACCAATTTCAATCTCACAGCTCATCAAAAACTTCTGCTTAAATCTGTTTTCCAGATCAAAACATTTCCTTCCTTCACTTTAATCAGCAATGGAACCACTTTCATCTCAGCATTAGCTCATGAATTCTATAGCTCCTGTTCTTTATACTTAACAGTTTCACACAAATATATCTCAGATCCACAAGGCTTCAATATAGCTTCAATATGTTGTAATCACACCAGACTTCAAGGCACCAAAATTCAGAATTGCCTTTAAACAGAATTGCTACTCAAACAAATTTCTGAATTTCAGCTTCAATTCAACAATGTTTTTGTATTAACAATTCTCAACAACTCAGCCCCCTAACCTTTAGCAATGGAGTAATAGAAAACTTGCTTTAGATTTTTACTGAATGGAGAATAACTTCACTTCATCATTTCAGAATTTAAAAACAGATTGCAAATGTAATCCTTGCTTCAAATCATTTTGGCACAAACATTTTCTCATTTTCTTCTCTTATTTTTTTTTCTTCTTTCCTACTGATCAAACAAACTAAATGCCATCTTCATTGATCTTATCCAATCTCAACTCATATCAGTTGGTAAACATTTCAAATTTCAGTCCAAACAATAGTAACTTCATTCCACACAATGAAACATTCAAAACAAAGCCTTGTAATTTCCTTATATCTTGTATCATCAATAATATCCACAAAAATGAACATCTCCCCCACACTTAAACTCTTGACCGTATCAAGCAAGAAATATTGATAGCATTCAAAAATAT
>NW_027434707.1:0-6738 GCF_044706935.1 Curcuma longa
CGGCCCCTTGGGCGGCCCAACTGGCGGCCCCTTGGCGGTCCCTTGGGCGGCCCAACTGGCGACCCCTTATGTCGTCAACCGACGACCCTTGGCCATGTCGTTACTCACTAGGTCTTTCCATCCCTGGCCAGTGGATTTTTGCCTCAGGATTCGAACTCTAGACCTCCAGGTTAAGTACTGAGTTTATGAATCCTGGTAGCCAAGTGAGAGCTCTCACTTGGCTACCAGGATTTATAAACTCTAGTACTTAACCTGGAGGTCTAGAGTTCGAATCCTGGGAAGGCAAAAATCCACTGGCCAGGGGTGGAAAGACCTAGTGAGTAACGACACGGCCGAGGGTCGTCGGTTGACGATATAAGGGGTCGCCAGTTGGGCCGGCCGCCCAAGGGACCGCCAAGTCGGGTCGTTACAATAAAAAGGCACCTTTTTATTGTTAGGCGTCTGCCCATGGGAACTCTACTTTTTCCCGACCCCTTATTTTTCTGCGGGTCATGGGCCTTCGACCATCGACCGCGTCGTTACCTACTAGGACTTTCCACCCCTGCCCAGTGGATTTTTGTCTTCCCCAGATTCGAACTCTAGACCTGCAGGCTAAAGTACTAAAGTTCCTTGAATCTGGTAACCAAATGAGTGTCAGTTATAAATTAAGATATATATTGCGGTTCATAATGAACGGGATGGTGGGAAAAAATAGTCAAATTTCGCGACGAACTTACTTTCGTCGCTAAAATCGTCGCCAATTGGCGACGAATTAATTTTTGTTGTCGATTGGCGACGAATTACTTTTTCGTCGCTGATTGGCGACGAACAAATTCGTTGCCAATCGGCGACGATTATTTTCATCGTCGATTGGCGACGAACTATGATTCGTCGCCAATCGACGACGAATTTGTTCGTCGTCAATCGGCCAATTTGTTCGTCGCCAATCAGTGACGAAAAATAATCGTCGCCGATTGACGATGAATTTTTGATTCGTCGCTAATTTATTATATTTTGCGACGAAAAATTTCTTTGTCGCCAATCTGCAACGAACTTTTTATTCGTTGGAAATATTGCGATGAATTTTGCAACGAATTTTACGACGAAAATATTTCGTTGCTATTTTGGCAACGAATTATTTTTCGTTGCTAATTTCGACATAAATTTGCAACGAATATTTGTTTCGTTGCAAAATTAGTTGCAAATTTACAATGAATTTTTTTTGTTGTAAAATTTCGTTGCTAAAACAATATTTTTTTGTAGTGAAAGTTGGTTTTTGGAAATGATTATTCTTTCTTCTAATTTTCATTAACAATTTCATTTTTATTTCGAATGTATATATATTATAATGTTATTTTACAAATATAGATATGTCCGATCAGCCAGCAGCACCCGGTGGACGTACTGTTTTACGAATTATTGGAGGGTGGTAAGTATTGGTGTTATTAGTACTTTTTAATTCATAAATTTTTTTATGACATATGTCTAGCATTTATATGTTTTATAATTCAATTTCACCCTAGACGATCACAAAATTGCAACCTATATATCATCTAAGTTTCACGAGAAAGTATGTCGTTCAGGTCATACTTGGAGGCATGTCGACGAGGGCGTGTGAAGCTTTTACTACGATGAATTTTTGGTAAATCATTTTAATCAACAATGAAGTTGTATTTGTTTCTACTAATTGATATTTTTTCTTATAGAAAAAATATGCTTAGGAGCTAGGGCATGAGCATGAATTTAAAGAAATCTAGAATGTTGCTTGTGTCAAATTGTACAAAGACCTTCTCTATAAATGCAGAAAAAGGGCACCAGACTATCTTTCATCCCAATTGAGATTTGGGATGTATGACAAGTCATCTGGGTTGCAGAAAGATGGCATACAAATTCAGCAACAGCTCGATCCAACAGAAATACCGAGCTGGCTGGTCCTAGCACCGGATCCACAAAGCATACAGCTGGATCCCGTTCCATTGTGGAGCATACATTGAAATTGATAAGTTTAAAATTAATATATTTATATTAGAATTATTTAATTAGTAATGATTTGATTTTGATTTAATTGTATTTTTTTAATTTTCAGGAGCATGAGTTACAACGACCTCCTATTTGTTGGAAGATTTTTACAAAGACACACAAGTCCAAGGATGACACATTTATCGATCCTCGCTCGCAGGCATTAGACGTAAGATTTTAAATTTTAAATTTATTTAACATTTTAGTATAGTAATTATTTTTTCTAATTTTAAATTTTATATTAATTTATTTTTAAATAGGTTGAAATGTATGCTAGAGTTACACAAGCGTCTCAGCCTGCTGTTGAAGGAGGTGAGAGGCAGACTCTCTCTCAACCGACCAGTTAAATGAGATATATTATGATGTGGTCGGTGGGAGGAAGAAGAGCTCCACCCTTTACGGTCTAGGGTCCCAGGGACGAGTCGTATAAGATCGTGTGATGGCCCCTAGAGCTAGGGGTCGTCCCAGCGGATCATCTTCTGCGGTAGAAGTCTTACAACAAGAAAATCAAGAATTTAAAGTGTAACATCCCAAATTTCTTTATTTCGAGTCCTTAAATATATTTAGAAATGTTATAGAAATATTCTAGAGATTTTTAGAAATTTTTAGGGTATTTTTATGTAATTTTTAGAGGTTGTTTGGTATTTTTATCAAAAGAAACAAAATTGTGACAAAAAGAGGCCAAGCTGAGGCTCGAACCCAAGACCGATTTCACAAATATTAGCAGTAAAACTTAGTAAGCGGACAAGGTAAGTACATTTCTCACCTGCAGTATAAGTTGTTTCCGTGTGGTTCATTCAATGATTATATTAAGCTTGCCATGACATGATTTCTGTTAAGCATGAATGTAGTTATATGTATGCTCTTTCCATGACATGATGTGTATTAGACATGAATGTATTTATGTGTTCTTCCCTTGATTCATGTTAAAGTAGGAATATATGTATGTTCTTTTCATAATATGATTTAGGATCTAATCATGAATATGAATATGTAAATTATTCTTCCTACTTAGGTGGGAAGTAAAGCATGATAAAGAATGATGAAAGGACAATGTTATATTAAGTGAAAGTATAATAACATTAAGATATATGAAGAAAAGGTATTTTACTTTTAAGAGGCGGGTATCGGGCCAAAGGTTCGCCCAAAATGAATTCCGGGCCAAAGGTTCGCCCATAAGGAAAAGGAATTCCAGGCCAAAGGTCGCCTGATAAGATAAGTCCTCTGATAGCATTCGGTGGCTAGCTACCCCCGGGTTCTATCAGAGATGCGCGCATTGATACTCGGCCAGGGCCCATAAGTATGTTTAAGTATGTTTACTATTTTCAAAAGTATGGAGCTTCAGATATAAAGAAGCTAAGAAAATTTTCCTAGGCACTACAAGTATTTTCATGTTCAGATACAAGTACATGTCTTTGTAATTACAAGTCTTTTCATGTTGCCTGCAATGATTTCCGTGGTTTTGTGAGACTAGGTATGTACTTACTAAGCTTTGCTTATAGTTGCATTTCCTTATACTGCAGATAGAGGATAAGAAAAGGTTTAAGTGACGGGAGGCAGCAGGAGCAGTGTTTGGTGTGTGTGGCGGCGGAACAGCGGATTAGAATAAATAAATGAATAAACACCTTATATCAATTATGTCTTTTATATCAATGGCTTCCGCATCTTAAATTGAACAGTTGTTTTATTCCGTTATAAGAATATTCCTTTTGATAGAATTTATCTATTGGATTTTCTACCAATAATTTAATAATGATAAGGTATACGTAACATCCTCCTATCAGAGCGCGCGCGCGCCCGCAACTAAGCAACGCCTTAACTCGTTTTGGCCCGCCCGCAGGGATATGCTTGAAATTATATTAGTTTAGACATCAAGTTAGACATGAAAAAATGTTTTAGTATAAAAGGGGAAGTTAGAGAGGAAAAAAAAAAAAGAAAACTTATTTTTCTTCCTCTCTCTTTGGGCGGCAGAAATAGAAGAAAACCTAGGATTTTCTTCTTTTCTCTCCGAGTTTCCTCCTTCTCCCTTCCTCCTTGTGGTGGCCGGCCAAGAGAAGGGAATTGGGGAGTCTATTCCGTAGGGTTCGGACACGCCGACAAGGGTTTTCTAAACACGCTAGAGTGTTTGGAGTCTTCAACCTTAGGATTTCATTTGTAAGTGCAAGAACAAGGAGGTAAGTACTACTCACCTGCAGTAAGAGTTGTTCAGGTATTTTTCCTTTACCTTTGTAACATGTTTTAAATAATTGTGTTCACTTTATGCAAAAAAAAAACTCTAAATTATATGTAAACTCTAGAATTGTATGCATGTAGAATGATAAAGTGTTCTATTAAGTCCTTTTAGAGGTTTATGAGAAGTTTATAAGCAAAGGAAGACCAAGGTCTTGATAGGATCCCAAATTCAAGAATTTGAGGATCAAAAGCACACCAAGTGTTTGAAGAAATGCCAAGGTATTTTTCTATATGAGTACTAAAAGATAACAAGTATTTTACTTTGAAGAGGCTAGTACCCGACTTCCGAGGTTGTCGTAAAATAAATCCAGGTGACCAATTCCGAGGTCTTGGCCCTGGTAAGACCAAGGTCTTTACCCTCGTAGGACTGGTGGCTCGCTACCCCAGTCTCTATTAGGGAGCGCGCTTTGGTACTACGCCTGGGCCCCAAGAGAAAGTTGATTATTATTTTGAAGTATAAAGCTATAAGTATTCGAACAAATAAATCAAGTTTTACAAAAGTTTCAAGTTCCAGCAAGTTTAGTTAAGGAAGTGTATCAATTGCAATTTCATGTTTATAAGATGAGAATTTCTAGTACTTACATGATATTGTAGCATAAACATGAAAGATCACATGTTTTAAGTTTTAAGAGTTTCAAAGCATGAAAACTATTTCAATGAGCATGAAAAGTTTCTTATTATGAACATGCAGTTTTAGAATTTTTGTATATATGCACATCTCAGTTTTGTGAGTTAGATAGTACTTACTAAGCATCCGCTTATAGTTGCATTTCCTCTTACTGCAGACAAAGGAAAAGAAAAGCAAATTTGAAGGAAAGCGACAAGGGGATGCGTGATGGTGTGTGTGATGCCTGGACTATGGAAAGCCTTGGGAATTTGCTAAGAGCATATTAAGATATTTTTAAATTGCTAAGAAAATTTAGAGATTTTACTTTCTATTCATTGTTAAGAAGATTTCATAAATTGTTAGTTTTGCATATGTTGGGTATCATCTAGTATTTCTGTTGCTAATGATTAAATAGATTAGTTTTGGTTAATGTTTGTTAGATATTATGATTACATGTCTTTTTAATGAATATGCATGAAATTCTAAAATAATAAAATGAACTAATGCTTAATTAGTTTTTGGAGATTGATACTTTTGGCACATGAGGTATACTATTGATATATTGTATGTAGATTAGTTTTAAAGAGTGCAGGAAGTTCATTTATGATCCTTTGCATGCAAATATAATTAGAAATGCTTTAGTTTGCTTTAAAATTATTAGTTGAGTGTTTAAATGGAGTTTAGAAGAAAGGCTGAAAGAAAGAAAATTGAGCATGATAGAAAAGATTTCCGCACAAGTTAGAAAATTTTAAATTATTGCTAAATAGAGTAGCACTTTAAGTAATACAAGAAGTAAAGTAAAAGAAAGTAAACCGGCTCATAGAAAGCATGAAGGGCGGGCGTTACATAAACAGTAGTTGCTTACGAGGTATGTTAACATTTTAACATTTATATAATTATGACTTGTAAACATGCATTTTTAAAATAAATATATATCATCGATTTATTACTAACCTATCTTATTGTATTTTTTGCAGGATTAGATATTGTGGCTCGGTTAGTTTAGATATTTTCCCTAGATGTGATTGTATTTAGACATTTGATACAGTATCATTGTATTGAGATATTTATATTTAGATATTTGTATTGTTGTTTTGGGATATTTGTATATATTATCGATGTGGTTGTATTCAGATATTTATTGGTGTAGTGATTATATTATTGTGTTGTAGATTGTTTTGTGTTGTATTATTATTATTGATGAAATTATAAACAGGGAATTTAGATAAATAAATTTTTTTAAAAAAAATTATAAATATTAGTTTTAATATTTCGTCGTTAATTAGCGACAGAATATTAAATTTTCATCACTAATTAGCGACGGAAAGTAAAATTTTCATCGCTAATTAGCAATGAAATTTAAATTCCTTCGCTAATTAGCGACGGATAAAAACATTCGGTCGCTATATCTCAGAAGTAATTTTTTTATCGGTGACTTTTTTATCGACTGCAATAGCGACAAACATTAAATTTCCGTCGCAACATTTAGCGATAAAAATTAAATGTTGCGACAGAAATTTAATTTTTGTTGCTTAATGTTGTGACGAAAATTTAATTGTCGTAGCTAATGGCGACGGAAATTAAAATTTCATCTCTAAGATGACACCAGCGACCAAAAAAAAGCGACAGAATATTCCATCGCTAATCCGTCGCTAAGCCTCTTTAGTGACGGAATAGCGACGGAAAATTCTATCGCTAAAGCTAGTGATTTTTGTAGTGATTGATTAACGATAGAATTGTCGTGTTAATTTTCTGATAGTGATTTATATATGTTCAGCATCTGTACACGGTTTATCAAATTAGTTGTTTCAAAGTCATGGCTATTGATCAATCGTGGCTCAAACATCATCACCAAAATGCATGCCTCTTTTTTTTAACTTACCATGCCATTCATAATCGAT
>NW_027434708.1:0-2909 GCF_044706935.1 Curcuma longa
CATTGTTATGATCTTTTAATTTCCGCTGCTTAGTGTTGATTTTGTATATAGTGTTAGAATGAATGAATGAATGTCCAAACTGTAGCGTCCGTCAAGGCTCTGGTAAGGGCAGGCGTTACAGAATCGATTAAATTTGTCCGTAATCGATCAAGCAATCGATTAAACTTGTCCATAATCGATTAAGCAATCGATTATGATGGATTCTGTTGGATATCTAATTTCTCACAGAATGCTCTGTAAACGATCCGGTGATCGACTAACCATCCTAGCCATTGGTTAATCGATCCACCCACCGATTACACTAAAGTGAATTCAATTCCCTCACTTGGTCAACTCGTGTCTCACCTTAGCCAACCACATTGGATCATGTATTCAGAGAACAGGCTCCTAAGCCTTCTCCGATCATAGTATGGTACAGAGAACAAGCTATCGAGCCCTCTTTGACCTAATCCGGAGAACGAGCTCTCGAGCCCTCTCCGACTTTATCGGGTACAGAGAACGAGCTATCGAGCCCTCTCTGACCTAGTCCAGAGAACGAGCTCCCGAGCCCTCTCCGATTCTATCTGGTCCAGAGACCGAGCTACCGAGCCCTCTCTGACCTAGTTCGGAGAACGAGCTCCCGAGCCCTCTCCGATTCCATCTGATCCAAAGACCGAGCTATAGAGTCCTCTCTGACCTAGTCTAGAGAACGAGCTCCTGAGCCCTCTCCGACTCCATCTGGTTCAGAGAACGAGCTCCTGAGCCCTCTTTGACCTAGTCCAGAGAACGAGCTCCCAAGTCCTCTCCAATTCCATTTTTCACAGGTGACAGTCGATTGATATGGTAAGATCAGTCGACTGATACTAAGTTATTACATCTGATACGCCTCATTAGTCGACTGGATTTAACTCCAGTCGAGTCATTTCTGGAGATCAGTCGACTAACTTTGAAGGCCAGTCGACTTATGGCAATCAGAAGGTATAACGACTCGACTAAGCTTCACATCAGTCGGCTGAAGGTGATAGACTCGACTGGATGTGTTCATCAGTCGACTGTCATCAATTTCGAGCAAGCAGAAGGTAAGATGACTCGACTGATCAACCACATCATTCGACTAAGGGCAACATCAGTCGACTAACTTAAATCTGTGTCAACATTAAAACAACAATCAGGACAAAGTCCATCAACATCCGAGATAAACGATGACGTGACTACTGTAGGATCGTGTACGTGCTAGAGGGGGGGGTGAATAGCGCGTGTCGCTTTTTTCGAAATCCATTCGTTAACTATAAAATCTCGCAGCAGAATATTAGAAAATAATAAAGAGGGCATGCGGGATTTATTTGGTTCCTAATCCCCTAGGGTTAGTACGTCTAAGGCATAGGCGTCTGTCTACTAGTGGTCTCCTTTCTGAACGGTGTTCGGAGGCGGAGAAACCCGTTTTACAGTCTGTAAATAAAATAAACAATACAATTCAAAAAGTAAAGACAAGTAAATTGAAAGCAAACACTTTTAGCCGATCCAGAAGTTCTGAGCACCGCGCACTCCTCCTGGATCTTTCCGGTTGCAAGCGTCTGGCCCCGTTCGGGTTCAGAAGCACCACTAATTGAGCAGGGAGGTTTTCTGGCTTGAATGAATTGTTTCTGCACGGCGACTCCTTTTATACTGCTTCTGAGTCGACTCAGATGCCAATCTGGGTTGACTCCAGCTTGTGTGGTAGATAGAAGTTTATCCTGCTCGTTTCCTGCTCGTTTATCCATATGCCAGTCGACTGGCCCTTCAGTCGACTGGACCTTCAGTCGACTGGCTTCCAGTTCCAGTGCCAGTCGACTGGATTCTGTGGACTGGTTGGTTTGGCTTTGCTTTGTTTGCTTCATTTGTGTTTTCTCCATCTTGCTTCCATCTCCTTGGTTCCTGCAAGACAAACATGCAAATATACAAACAATCCTAAGCCTTACCTAGTGGGTCTAACTTCAGATTTCTACCAAAATCTTGGGTTAGTCTAACCCACTCCATTCTGGAGAATTCATGCCAACCAAGTCCTCCAGACTTGTTGGACTTGTGCTCGGCTCTGTCCTCGCCCCCCAGGATTTTTGCTGCGGTTCGGTTCTCTCTAACCAACCCAGACTTCTGCTGCGACTCGGTCACCCAGACCAGCCCAGACTTCTGCTGCGACTCGGTCACCTAGACCAGCCCAGACTTCGTGCTGTGACTCGATCACCTAGACCAGCCCAGACTTCACCTGGTGCACTTGACTCTGCCAAGACTTCCGCCTGATCCTCAAAATCAGGATTTCCCTTTGCCTAGCCTACAACTAGGACTTTCCCTTGCCCAGCTTCACTCACCAAGACTTCCCTTGCCCGATCGTCCAGATCAGGACTTCCACTGCCTAGTTTAACCGACTAGGTCTTCTCGCTCACTTCCACACATCCAAACATCAAGTCCTGTTTGGATCAACCCTTGGTCAAACTGATCAGACTTAGGTGTATTGTCAAATATCGAAACTCTAGGCAAGATCTTAGTGCACCTTGCACCAACAACTAAGGAGCTAGTGAACCTCGTTCGAAAAATGTTTCGGAACAAGCGCGGAATTCGCCGGTCGAAAATCAAGAAGGTGGTCAGCAAATCGAAGCCGCCAACCATTGAAAAATCAGACTCGAAGTGCTATGGTTGCAGTCAAAAAGGGACACTTCATCGTCGACTGCCCAAGCCAACGGAAGGACCGAAAGCCGAAACGGAAAGTGCTCAAGGTGACTTGGAACGAGTCATCTTCCGAGGAGTCAGACGAAGAACCAACGACGAGTTTCCTCGCTCTTCCGACTCAGAACGAACCAAACCAAAGCGACTACGACTCGGACGACGAAAGTCACAGATCCGTATCCGTTTCCGAAGGTCCTAACTCCACTGTAAGTCAAGAAAGGTTATTTTCA
>NW_027434709.1:0-4356 GCF_044706935.1 Curcuma longa
TGATGAGTTAGAGTTTCATTAATTTTTAATCGATTTATTTTTGGGCTTTTACATGAAAATATATTATAAAATGAATCGATTCATTCATAATTGTCCTATATTGCATAATTTGAGGCTTGATATAATTTTTATGATTTAACGATGAATTTTGTCATTAATTAGATTTTAAATTGATTTTAGGGCTAAATCGGATCCAACTCGAGCTCAACCGCGGTCAAATCAAGTCAAATTTGTCAAATTGATCAAGCCAACATGGAGGACATGATCTGGATCGAGCCCGATCAAAATCCCAGAATTTTTTGGAAGCCCTAAGAAGCCCTAGAGCTCAGATCAATTCTGACCGTCGGATTCAAAATCAAGGGCTGAAATGCATTGATTAATCAGCCGATTTAAACCCGAACATTACCCGATGAACAGTGCGGCCGCACTGTGCTTCGTCCCCGCGAGAAGAAGCTCTGCCGCGCGACGTACGTGTAGGCGCGCCCTTATCCTCCCAATTCAATTCCATCGCCATCCTTGATCCAAGAGGAGTTCGAATCCGGTTCTTTGGGTGAAATCCGGCAGCTAGAGGAGGCTCGACGGCGGGGGTTCTTCCGGCGGCGCCATCCCGGTTTCTTCGTGCTCCGGCCATTGGCTGAGCAATCAAGGTTCGAGCCAATGGAGGGGTTCTCCTGAGGTTCGCCAACCATTCCTTTAGCATCAGAAAGCTAATCGGAGCAAGGAAGAAGCTTGGAATCCAGATTTTGCCATCTCCATAGCCCTGTGCCAGCTCTGTTTCCGGCCGGAGAGGGTTTCTTCGAGCCGAGCAGCGTTTGGATTGCAGGGAAACCATACCAGAGACCGAAATTGAAGCTTCTTGAGGATTATTGAACCCACATGTGGATTCAGCAGCTCGAGTGACGCCGGGATGAGGAGAATCGAAGGAAAAGAGGAGAAGAGGATGAGTTTTACCTGTTTTTCTGCATTTCCCAGTTTCTGATAGCTTGTTTCGGTTTACAGTTTCTGTACTTCAAATTGTTAGCTGTTAAATGCTTTGCTTCTCTTTGAAATACTTAGATTCATGGTTGTTTTCGTATGGTAGTTGATTAGGGATGATTAGAAGCTGTCTTCGTTTCAAATTTCAGTCTGATAAACTGTTTTATGCCGCCACTGTTCCGTGCCAAACTTCCTTCCCGTGCCAATTTCAGCCACCAAATTTTAGTTTTCTTTGATTGCATCTTGCTTTGATTTTTCTTAAGCTAGAATTAAACCTATGAATCCTAGAATTGCAAAACACTAGCTTATGAATGAAGTAGAACCGAATTTATCCGTATAAACTAATTCTAATTAATCAAATGTAACAAGCTTCAAAACACTAATTCAAACAGCTAATCAACCAACAAAACCCTAAACCCAATGGCACGGAACAGTGAACATTGACACGCTACAGTACCACTGGAATCAGAAATAAGGCTTATCAGAACACGAACTGAAATTCAAATGAAGTAAACCTCTAATCACTACCATAACCAAAAACAATTACGAATCTAAGCAATTCAAATGAAGCAAAGCATTTAACAACTAACAATTTAAAGTGCAGTCACTGTAAACTGAAACAAGAACTGGAAATTCGGAAACAAAATATCAGGAATGCAGAAACAAGAAACAAAACGCATCCAGTCTTCCTCTTCTTCGTGTTTTCTTTCTTGATGTCAAACAAGAATCAATTTGGAAACCCTCCTCCTTGAAAATCCCTTCGGAAGCTCGAGCCAATAGCTGGAGATTGTCTACTCACGTCCACGGCACCGAATTGAGGAGAAACCCTCTCCTCAAAACAGAGAATGGAACGAAACAGGTTTGTTTAGTTGCAATCTGGAATTTCTCTCCTTCTTCTTGCGCTGATGAGTTTGCTGAAACCTTGGACTTGTTTTGCGAGCTTCGGAGGACCCCTCGTCGACGCGCGGCTTCGGTTTGTTCAGCAACTCGCCGGAAACGCCAGGAAAGGAGGAGTGCCAACGGAGGAGAAAACCTCGCCGTCACCGAGCTTCCAGCTGCCGATGATGCCCAACGGACCGGTTCCAGCCTCCTCGGGAATCCAGAAACACGCCGGAGAATGAAAATTTGGACGGGGCTTGGCCGGGAGTTACGCTCCCTAACAGGGGATACGCGCGGGGCGGAGACGATGAACAGTGCGCAGCCAGCACTGTTCATTCCCTAATGTTTTTATTTTTATACTCTGATTAATCAACAGATCTGGACTGTCCATTTTGAATCCAACGGCTGAGACTTAATCCAGGCTCTAGGGCAGTCTAGGGTTTCCAAAAAATTCAGAGATTTTGATCGGGCTCGATCTAAGTCATGTCCTCCGTGTTGGCTTGATCGGTTTGGCGATTTTGACTTGAGTTGACCACGGTTTAGCTCGAGTCGGGTCCGATTTAGCCCTAAAATCAATAAAAATCTAATTAATGCCAAAAATTCACCATTAAATCACAGAAATTATATCAAGCCTCAAATCATGCAATATAGGGCAATTTAAGTCAAATCGATTCAATAAATGATTATTTTCATGTAAAAGCCCAAAATTAAATCGATTAAAAATCAATAAAATCCTAATTCATCAAATTCCCCCACACTTACCCTTGAGCATCCCGCTCAAGTCAACAAACTAAACTAGGATTGTACCCCACTAGATCATCCTCAATCATGATTAGAAACAATTAAAAGAAAATTATCTAAGCTTGTAAAGTCTCAAAAGCTTAAATCAATGGATTAGACTTGTATTTGGTTAACCGCATAGTAAGTTTCACCCTTCTTGATTAATTGAGAAAAATGCATCACAATGAATCTCACGAGGTTGTTTTCAATAGATAACTCAGTGGCTCTCACCCTAATTCTAATTCATGATCAAAACGGAGATGGAGCTCACTCAAGCACTTAGGTTTCATGCATTTTCATAGGCTTGCTTGTTTTCTACTCTCTACTACCATTCATGATTTGGAATCCACAAATATTAAGGTTTATTGAAGATGTAGAGAAATCATGAATATGAGACAAATGAAATAGAGAATGTAGAAAGAAAATTCAAGTAAAAGGAAATTTCAAGAAAAGAGCGAGTGAAATGGTAGACATGGGTATAGTTAAATGCAAATCAATGATCCTTGCCACTCTTTCTTCTTGCTTCCTATTGAGTTCCATTGTTTCGGTGTGGTCAACAAATCCATGAAACAAATCTGAGCTAAATCTCCAAAATCCTTCACCTTGATACAAACCCCTCTTTCACATTTTCTCTTTTCCTCAACACATCACCACAAATGTGTCATTTTCGTTTTTCTTTTGAAATCAAGCCCAATTCTTTCACATTTAGACTTTGCAAGAGCTAAAAAATATCAACCAATTATCAGAAACAGAAATTCACTTCCCATGAAACTGAAAATACAATGTATCATTGGCACGATGCAATTCTAAAACTCATTTAAAACCAATCTAAAATTTTGCTTTTTCTCTCCTTTCTCTTGCTGATTTTCCTCCATTCTTTTTCCATCTTGAAGCTTGATTGATAAGGCTAATAGCCATGCAGATTTCCATGAAATTCAGATTCGGATCAGTAGCAGAAAAATTATAGAACATGGCTGGAAAACAAGCTGAAAAACTGATTTTTTCTCAAAATGAAATCTTGCTTTTCTCTCTTGTTTCTTGCTCTTTTGCTTCCATTCTTTTTGCATCATGAAGCTTGATTAATAAGGCTAATAACCATGCAAAGTTCCATGAAATCCAGATTCGGATCAGTAGCAGAAAAATTTGTGGAGTGGCTGAAAAAACCAAACTACAAATCTGATTTTCTATTTTTTTTTTCTTGTTTTGTGTTGATTTTTCTGATTGCTGCTGCACTTTGAAGGTTTAGAATCCGAATTTGTTGTTTAGGAAGTAACTGAATGGAAGTGGATTTTTACAGGATTCATCAACTGATCCGATTCTTGATACTTTCTTTGAACAACTTGGCACAAATTTTTTCTGGTTTTTTTTTCTGTTTCTTTCCATAATCTGATTTGATGCATTAAAATATGGTTTGCTTCCATAATTTCTTGTCTTTAAATCCTACCTTCTTCCAAATAAGCTTCAACTGATTTGTTGCAGCTTTGCTTCTTAATTTCCAGCTTTAATTCCAGATTTCCAGCATTAGTTTTCAGCTTGCATTTCAAATCTGATTTGTTGCAGTTTTCAGAAACTAATCTCCATAATGCCATCTCCTTTAGCACTGAAATAAAAGGTTTGTGTTCAGCTTGTAGTTGATCAGAGCTGAATCCGAAATTTCCAGAATTTTGTGAGTTCGAAAACTCAACCTTGTGTCAACTCTTATGCTACATTCTAACATTCCCC
>NW_027434710.1:0-1547 GCF_044706935.1 Curcuma longa
TATGCGTTTTCTGATACTGCATTTTACCTGTTTCTGAAATTTGGTTTTTGCAGTCTTTGATTCTCATTGTAGTTAACTGATTTAACTAGTCTTGAGTGCATTTCATACGGTTAGTGCTAGATTAGTTGTTGTAGATTTGCTCTATTTCATTAGCTTCAAATTCTTGCAATTCTTGCCTGATCACTTGATTCCGGATTTCTGAAATTTGGAAAAGCACTGTTGCGTGCCAATTCCAGGTTCTCCGTATCAGTTTGATAAACTTCAATAGGTTAATCATTGGGCTTGATGTTAGTTGCTTTAGGTTGAATATTTACATTGCCTAGTAGTCTTCCTAGTTAGGTTTGTTGCTTATAAATTCAATTACTTGCATTTAGCCTAGTTTCGTTCCTTCCTTGCTTAATAAATTGCTAATTAGGTTTGCTGCATGATAGATTAGTCTATACTTGAATTCAATAATTGTTAGTTATAGTTTAGCAACTTGCAGTTTGTTTAATTTACGAAAATTAATAGTTGATTTACTTCGATCACACAAAATAATAGTAGTGACTCCGATGGGGAGGATAGTATTAAATGCGTTCTAAGTGTTTACCATTACTTGATACTAAGTCAATTATTTAGGATTGTGCCCCTTCAGATGGAGAAGATCACATGCTCTTAAATAATTTCCTATAATCATCCATGAAGGAAGTTTGATCTAGTGATCTGCAAACAAACTCATCCGATGGGGAGGAAGGCACTCAGAGCCAACACGCAAGTTTGAATGCATCACCATCAAACCAGTAATGGAGACCACGGGATTAAATAAATAATTCTCTCTCCCACTTAGTTATTTGAATTGAGGAATTTTAATTATGTATGCATATATAATAATTCAAAAATCAATTTCCAGGCCGTGACGAGGCACAGGGGCCTTCTTGGTTATCAGAGCAACGACCACTTTCTTAGACAAAACCAATTTAAGAATCCATTAAGTTATGCATACATAATTTCATATCAAGCATGCATCCATATAATAACATATAAAGCATGAAATAAAAGTATAATATAACATACATCCATATAATAGCATATAAGCACGCATATCAGAGCATAGCATAAACAAGCCGCAATAACATCAAATATAATTTACATTTATCTGATCTTATACTCTACGAAGGAGTTTATATGTAATCTAGATAGAATAGTAAATAAAGTAATTTACATATATCGATCCTATACTCCACGAAGGAGTTTTAGATCGAACAGTAAATTAAAATAATTTACATCTATCGATTTTATATATAATCTAGATCAAATAGTAAATTAAAAATTATACTCAAAACATGCCGGAGGAATCTAATCATACAACACAATTCATGCACATCATATCATACATAACAAACATTAGGTCATAATAGTTGGATCTAGGAATCCTGCAACCACAGAGTTAATCTACTTGCATATTTCTACTATTATCCTGCCTAAATTTATGCATGAAAAGTGCATAAATTAACTGAAACCAACACATAGAGCCCTAACCAATGCTCTGATACCATTGATGGGAACCT
>NW_027434711.1:0-1274 GCF_044706935.1 Curcuma longa
ATAACTTATTACAATTATGAGCTTGATTGACCAATGTCAACACATAACCAAGTCCAAGTAATTTGATACATACCCATAATTGGTCAATACCCAATTAGACCAATATATAAATGAAACAAATTCATTTGTATATGATTGTTCTGGTCTATTGGTAAGTTCCTATCTTTGGGTCCTTGAGATCATGAGTTCAAAACCCACCAGCTACAAATTTTTCTTTTTAATAAAAAAAACTTTTTCCGCCCCTGTGCCCAGCACAGTAGCACCGAATTGCTTTCGCCGCTCAACTTTATGATTAAATCGGATTCCTTTGATTAAATCAGATTTAAGGAAAAAAAAAAACCGAGCCGACCCCTACTGTGTCGTGCCCTAAACATCTTTTGCCTGCCGCCGCCTTCAACATTCGGCAGCAGTAGCAACCGCCCAGGCAAACGAGCGACCACGGAAGATCTGTCGGACTCACCGACTTCCCTTTTCTGCCACCCAAATCCTTCCTCCTGCCGCCGGTACCTCTCTTGCCGGCGCCGACCTCTTCGCCAGCGCGGCCTCGCTGGCACCAGCCTTGCCGGCGCCCGGTACCAACACTCTCATGGTGTTCTTCCCCTGTCCGCGTCGACCGCCGGCTCCACGCCAGCCTCAGGAATCAAGGAAACATGTTACTGGCCGCGGACAGCACTCGTGCACTGCCGCAAGTACACATCTCCGACCAAGAACAGAGACGAGCAGGGCACACATCTCCGACCAAGAACAGAGACGGGCAGGACAAAAATCACTATTTTTGTTGCGTCGCCGGACAAACCAGAGACGAGCAACAAAAAATTATAATGTTGGCGAACAGAATTGCAACAATTTCTCTGTTCTGTAGGAAGCTAAACAGTTTGAGAAGTAGCCCTGCTCTTGATACCAATGTAGATTACCTGTTGTTGCGTGCCTCGATTCCGGCTTCGGCGGCAGCTCCGGCGGCAGAGATTGCTTCTGTCGGAGAAACGATCACAAATGGAAGGCTCCTCAAAGTCCACAAACCAAATCCTTGCTTTGATGTTCTTTGTCCTCTCCGGTAGCGTTCCTCCTTATGCTTCGGCTTGGACGCCCACACACACAGCGCAGGTTTGTTTTTGTTTTTGCTTTTTTCACGCTGTTTCACGCAACAGGGCTTTCCTCTCCCTTTAAAGGGAGAGGCTGCGACGTTCTCCACGGAGTGGAGTGCGTGGTGGGCAGTTACCGTAACTGCCTACAATAGGGTCTAACTTAAACTACTTGATCAAACATCAAAACTA
>NW_027434712.1:0-1426 GCF_044706935.1 Curcuma longa
AGAAGTCCTAGTAGGTCGGGTGGACCGAGGGGCAAAAAGTCCTAGTTGCGACTAGGTGGAAGTCCTAGTAGGTCGGGTGGACCGAGGGGCAAAAAGTCCTAGTTGCGGCTAGGTGAAAAATCCTGGTGGGTCGAGGATTCAGACATCAGACATTGAGGGGGGCCTGTGGTCCTTTGTTTGAGGGGGGATTGTTTGGGTTGCAAGGGTGTAAAGATAGTCCCACATCTAAAGCACATGGAAAAGATCATGGGTTTAAAAGAATGGAAGATATCTCCATTGGCATGAGGCCTTTTGGGGGGAGCCCAAGAACAAAGCCATGAGGGCTTAAGCCCAAAGTGGACAATATCATGCCATTGTGGAGATACGAACATCCTTTTGGACCCAACAATATCATCATCAATCCGATCGGAGCAAGAGGAAGACGAGAAATCTGGTTTTGCCAACTGAAACTCATCCGCACAGTGTCTGTTTCATTCGGAGAGGGTTTTTTCGGGCGTTTCGAGGTACTGGATCAGCAAATACAACAGACCATTTTCAAGCTTCCAAGGGATTGAAGAGCTTGTCAGACACCAAGCTAAGGAGAACAAGAGGAAAAGGGATGGGTTGGATACTTTTCGTTTCTGATTTCTGCATGTTTCTGATAGCTTTAGTTTCTGATTTCTGAAATGTTTCTGTTAATTCAAACTCTTAGTATCTTTGTGAATGTTGGCATGTGATTCAAGTTAGTTGTTGTTTGGATTTAAATTAACTTTAGATTTTGCTTAGTTTAGCTTAAACCCAAATTCAGATTCTAATTTTCTTGTTCACTGTTATGCCTCAAAGCAATGTTCCGTGCCAATTCTTCTTCCATGTATCGGTTTGCTAGGGTAGGGTATTTCACAGGGATTTCATTGCTAGCTAATTGGGTATGAAAGGTTAAATTGCATAAACGAATTGCCAGTTAGAATTGCCTTGTTTGCATTTCATGTTTTAAGCTGTGTGTTTCATGGTATTGGTGATAGGTTGAGTTTCACATGAAAATTCTTTAAGTTTTAGATTGATCTATGTCTCATACAATCTGATCAAAAGTTAACGTTGAATTTCATAAATTGCTCAAGAGCATAACTAGGGTAAGTTGAATTCCTTTATTTTGAATTGCATTGCATTTTAGGTTGGTCTGATACCTTGGTTCATTAGCTTCAGCTTTAGGGGTTGTCAAATTTTAAATTACATTCCTCTCCAAAACCCCAAAACCCTCATTTTCATAGAAAACCCCAAAAAGAACGACACGTAAGCTCGAATTAAATGATTTTCTACTAGTCCTTGGAAAAATACGACTCGAGGCCCCTATACTTCGTTTATTTTGTATTCGTTGTGAGTTTTCGATAAATTTATAAATTCTAATTTGCAACCCTACTCGTGATACATTGCAAATCTAGGGTTGTCA
>NW_027434713.1:0-1065 GCF_044706935.1 Curcuma longa
TGTTGGGGCAATTTTGCCCCAAGTGATTTGGATTTTGATGTTTGGCTGAATCAGTTTAAGTTAGGCAATGTTGGTGATCTAACGTGTGTGAATTGAGTTCACAGGAAAGTCCAGGTTGGAAGACTTGGCAAATGGTGAAGTCCCGGAGGCGTGGCCTCTTGGCAAATGGTGAAGTCCCGCGCGACCTCTTGGCAAAGGTGAAGTCCCGGAGGTGTGGACCTCTTGGCAAAGGTGAAGTCCCGGAGGCGCGGCCTCTTGGCAAAGGAAGACTTAGCACGACGAAGTTGAGGGAAACGTCTCAAGCTAGTGCAAGGAAGGGCACGAGGCTTGTGGAAGGCGTTTGAAGGCTTGCGTCAAGGCTAAGAGTTGAAGAAGAAGCTGAAAGGGGAGTTTCAGCTTGGTCAGTCGACTGGAATTGTGATTCAGTCAACTGATCAGTCGACTGGAATTGTGATTCAGTCGACTGATCAGAAGTTTCAGTCGACTGGACTGTAGTTTCAGTCGACTGGAGATTGATCAGAAGCACACCGAAGCAAACAGAAAGATCAGTCGAGTGAGCAGTCGACTGGTACCAGTCGACTGGTGTTGGAGCAGTCGACTGATAGACTACCGTTGGGTGACAACTGGCGAATTAAATGCGTATTAAAGAGCCGTTGAAGCCCATCAGTCGACTGGCCCTTGGAGCAGTCGACTGATGCACAGAATTCTATAAAAACGCAGTTTGACGATTGGAGAAGTAGCGATTCATATTCTTTCATTCTTGCACGAACTCCAATACTTGTCTTTCATATTCCTCTTCCTCTAAACTTTACTACACATCTTGTAAAAGGAAGAGATCGATTTGTAAAGGTTTCTCCGCCTTCAAAGTGCTCTTTGAAAAGGAGAAGTTTCATAGTGGAAAGGTGCTCGCGGTGTGTGGATCCTTGGATTAGTCACCTCGTTGAGGTGGATACCAAGTAAATCAAACGGGTTAGCGATTGTTTTTTCTTTTTTATTATTTTGCTTCCACTAACAATCCCGCGAGAAATCGCTATTCACCCCCCTCTAGCGAACGCCTCGGTCCCA
>NW_027434714.1:0-1192 GCF_044706935.1 Curcuma longa
CTTGGTCGTGCCTCACAGGCACCGCCGTGTTTCCATCAAGAACTCAAGCCACTGCTATTGGCCGTGCCTACCAGGCACGGCCATGTCCAGCAAAAGAGGAGAAGAGTCAGGCTGTGGCTGTGGCCGTGCCTTCAAACAGAGAAGAGCCAAGTCTGGCACGGCCGTGCCCCCGGACAGAAGCTTCACTGCCTTAGGCCGTGCCCCCAAAGCACGGCCGTGCCTCCTCCTGTGTCCGATGCCCACATGGGGCCGTGCCTCCCAGGCACGGCCGTGTGAGCGGGGGGCGTGCTGACTTCGTGACCTGCATATAAATAGGTCCTCTTAGTGACCTAAGAAAGGGGGGAGACCTTGGAGAGCCACCGGAGCTGTTCTAGAGCCATCGACGCCTGTTTTGGAGCGAGAATCGACGATCCATCCACCGATCCGACTGCTCCAGTCCATCCTCATCCCATCTACGCCGAGTTTTCAGTCCGAGGAAGAAGATAAGTCTCATTTCCTGCATTTCCTTGTTGTATCTTGTGATTGAGATGTATTCTTTCCTTCCTATGGCTTGTAAACTCCATGCTATGGAGTAGATTCCCTAGATTCTAGGATGTAGGATGAATCAGATGTAATGGATGATTGTATTTGGATTTGATTAATCTACCGTTTTCTATGATATAACTGTCTATTGCTTTGTGGATTTATGCTTGTGCTTGATGATAAATTATGTGTGTGTGAATCCATGAGGGTAGGGATTAACTATGAATTGGGGAATCATTAGGCCGTACACCGGGGCGCTTCGTGACACAGAGAATGCCTTGAACCGGGCGAGTTCCGAGGGGTTTCCTAATGCGTAGTTAATTCTTATGAGGGATAGTTAGCGGTCATTCGTTGTTGGGGAGAGGTCCGTAAAAAAGATATCCTGTGACAGGGGATAGGGTTCTTTTAGTACTCCGGGGCGCCTGAGTGACACGGGAATGCCTTGAACCGGGCTTCTAGAACCATCTCAAACCGATAATGAGTGACGTAAGAACACCAATGCATTATTTCGAGGATACCTGACGAGGTTGAATTGGATAAATTGGTTAACATCCCTACAATTGAACAATTATTGAGGAAAGGTAGAGGATCCAAGTCAATCAATCCATACTCTGAGGAGTCCGAAATCCTAGGATCGTTTCACCACCTAGTGTCACAGTCGATCTCTTCT
>NW_027434715.1:0-1230 GCF_044706935.1 Curcuma longa
GTAAGGGCGGGCGTTACATCAATCTCTTTTACTTTCTCTCTGTTTTTGCTTCTACGCGAATTGTTTAATTGCTTCCGCTTTCGCAATCGAAGTTTTAAAAAAATTTGAAAAGCGTGCAAACACGCTATTCACCCCCCCTCTAGCGTGTTTTCGATCCTACATCATCTAAGTACTAAAGAGCACAAGTGAAACATGAGTAGCGTCCTAGCATCTCACACTTAGTTCAAATCCCCATATAGGCGGCATATCCTAGTAAGATGCGTATAGACTCTAGTCTAGCTACTGGGGTATAGGTCTCATCATAGTCAAGCCCTTCAACTTGGTTAAAACCCCTAGCTATTAGTCTAGCCTTATTCCTAGTGACATTGCCTTGGTCATCTAGTTTGTTTCTAAAAACTCATTTTGTTGTAAGTATTGTGTTATCACTTGGTCTTGGAATTAAATCCCACACTTTACTCCTTTCAAATTGATTTAGCTCTTCTTGCATAGCTAATATCCAATATATACACTTAGAGCCTCATCAACTATTTTAGGTTCAAATTGTGAGATCAAGGTAATTTGACTAGATTGATTTCTAACTTGAGATCTAGTCCTCACTCCATATTCAATGTCTCCTACAATTTGATCAATTAGGGTGATTTTGATGATGTCTAAGATTTCTAGTTCTTGTAGGTTCCTCACTCTCATCATTTTCATGTGGAGCTCATCATCTGAATCACCTCTTCCTCCCCCTACATCGTTGCTCTCTAATTGCAAATTCTTAAGTTCATTTGTAATTTCTTGTGTTCTTTCATTTATGTCATCATCAATAGGTGATTTTCTAGGGTAGGTGATGGTTGATTCATCAAACTCAACATTTGAAGATTCTTCAATTGTTTGAGTTCTTTTATTATAAACTCTATAACCCTTGCTAGTGGATGAGTAACCAACTAGGATTCCTTCATCCGCTTTTGCCTCGAATTTTCGTAGGTCATCCTTAGTGTTCAAGATATAGACTTTGCATCCAAACACTCTAAAGTAGTGAATTTTGGGTATTTTTCCACTCCATAGCTCAAATGGAGTTTTACCCAAGAATCGATGAACTACTACCCTATTTTGTATGTAGCAAGCGGTGTTAACCGCTTCTGCCCATAAATAGGTGGGTAGTGAATATGCATTTAGCATCGTTCTAGCTGCTTCTTGCAAGGCTCTATTTCTCCTTTCAACAATCCCATTTTGTTGAGGAGTCCC
>NW_027434716.1:0-2489 GCF_044706935.1 Curcuma longa
GAAAATTCTCAACTGAAAGTTCAAGTCAGTGAACTCAGACGATCGCTTGAACAATTCACCTCCGGGTCCAAGTATCTGGACATGATGCTTGGATCGCAGAAGGCTGGATACAATCGATCGGGCATCGGGTATGCGGCTAAAAATAGATCATTCATTGCACTTACACGTAGAAACCGAACACGAGTCCGAGCGTGGGTTCCGAAGTCTCGACTGGTTAATCCAATCAGACCGAACCAATTTTTGATTCCCAAGGATCAGGTCCACTTGGTTCGACCAATCAAGGGACACGATCCCGGGGGAACAAAATCGCATTACTTGATTGCTTGTATAACTTAGCTTTTCTTTTCTGCATTAGAAATTAGGCTAGTTTAAGGACCAACTACTTGATCAATTCTTGCCAACCTAGTACCAGGGTGGGGCGAGATGATAGTACGTCAGGGAGGCTAGATTAAGTGGTCAGGAAGGGTAAGGAGTACCTGACTTGATTCACTGAGTCGAACTGAACTGGCCGAAGCTACCTCGCCACATCCTAGACTAGTTAGACCAAGGTTTTTCAATAAATTGGTTAAGTCCATAATTTCCTGAATTGATTTTGACTAGAAAGTGGTCGTTGCTCCGATAACCAAGAAGGCCTCTGTGCCTCGCCACTGCCTGGAAATCAATTCTTGAAATGTGTACTTAACTAGTTGAAGGTTAAACCTGAATCTAACTCAAAATTGATCAAGTATAGATACCTTTTCACAATAAACAAAGATAAAATCGAAATCATCTCACAATTAACCCATAGGTTAACTGGTTGACCACTTAGACTGGGTGAGATGAATAGGTAATAAACAAAAATCAACTCAACATTAATTAACTTCAAAATTAAATTAAATAAATTTTCAAAATTAATTAACTTCAAAATTAAATTAAATAAATTTTCAAAATTAATTAACTTCAAAATTAAATTAAACAAATTTTCAAAATTAATTAACTTCAAAATTAAATTAAATAAATTTTCAAAATTAATTAACTTCAAAATTAAATTAAACAAATTTTCAAAATTAATTAACTTCAAAATTAATTAATTAAATTTTCAAAATTAATTAACTTCAAAATTAAATTAAATAAATTTTCAAAATTAATTAACTTCAAAATTAAATTAAAATTTTCAAAATTAATTAACTTCAAAATTAAATTAAATAAATTTTCAAAATTAATTAACTTCAAAATTAAATTAAATAAATTTTCAAAATTAATTAACTTCAAAATTAAATTAAACAAATTTTCAAAATTAATTAACTTCAAAATTAAATTCAAATTTTTAAAATTAATTTTCAAAATTAATTAACTTCAAAATTAATTAATTAAACAAATTTTCAAAATTAAATTAACTTCAAAATTAATTAAATAAATTTTCAAAATTAAATTAACTTCAAAATTTAATTAATTAAAAATTTTCAAAATTAATTAACTTCAAAATTAATTAAATAAATTTTCAAAATTAAATTAACTTCAAAATTTAATTAAACAAATTTTCAAAATTAATTAACTTCAAAATTAAATTAAATAAATTTTCAAAATTAATTAACTTCAAAATTAAATTAAATAAATTTTTAAAATTAAATTAACTTCAAAATTAAATTAAATAATTTTCAAAATTACTTTAAAATTTGATTAACTTTAAAATCAATTAATCACTCTAAACCCAAGATCCACAAAATCCAACTAAGTGTTTCTCAATTGTAGGAACACAAGAAACTGGATAACTGGATGTTGGACAGCGGTTGCTCCAGACATATGACTGGAGATCAATCAAAATTTACAAAACTCAAGCTCAAAGACTTGGGATCCGTTGCTTTCGGAAACAACGGAAAGTTAAAGGTAATCGGCTCAGGTAATATAGAATTAGATTCAAATTTGATAATCAAAAATGTTTTATTGGTTGAAAAATTTGAATTCAATTTACTTAGCATAAGTCAGCTGTGTGACTCAGGTTACACAGTTAGGTTTAACAAATCAAAATGTCTACTAAGCCTAAAACCTTTCTCTTCTAGTGTTTCTCGCCAAGATTCTAATTTAGCATTTACTCCCTCACGTGTCTCATCTACCAATACAATATCATCTGCAAACAACATGCACCATGGTACGGTATCTTAAATGTGTCCAGTAAGTTATCCATGATTAGTGTAAAAAGATAAGGACTTAGAGCTGACCCTTGATGTAACCCTATCTTTGTTGGAAATGCTTCAGTTAATCCGCCTGAAGTCTTCACTCTAGTCGTTACTTCCTCATACATATCCTTAATTAGGTCAATATATACTACGCTAACACCCCTCTTTTCTAGAATTCTCCATATAATTTCCCTTGGGACTCTATCATAAACTTTTTCTAAATCAACAAATATCATATGTAGATCTTGCTTTTGCCCCCAATACTTTACAATTAGTTGTCTGAGAAGATGTATAGCTTCTATTGTCGACCTACCAGGTATAAACCCAAATTGA
>NW_027434717.1:0-3162 GCF_044706935.1 Curcuma longa
ATTTCAATGTCTATGAATTTATTAGGCGAACCTAAGTCCAAATAAACATTCGTTTACTATTTTAAAATTCTCCCAAAAGTGTTCAAAACTATTTGTAACTTTTAAAACACTATAACGTTGGTCTTTGAAAATCAACACCACAATGATGTTGGTATTTAAGTTATGGTGTTGGTTTTGAAGACCAACAATCAAAGTAATTTTTATTCTATTTTTTATTTTTATTAATAAAATAAACTTTATTAATTTTATTTTATTTTTTATTTTTTTATAATTAGATATTAAAAAATAGAAGATATTAAAAATAAAAAAATATTTTTAATATTTTATTAATTTTTTATATCAATGTTGATTAAAATTTAAATTAAAATTCAATTTAATTTAAGAGAAAAAGGAATAATATTATATAAAAAAATAAAAGATATTAAATGTTGTATAAATGAGAAAGGAAAGAATGAAAAAGTGAATAAATGTCAGAAGGATAAGACGATTCAGTTGTGTTTTTTATAAAAAAATTCAATGTATCTTTTGAATATTTTTAAATATAAAATGTGGTCTTTCATAATTTACCGACTCATTTAGTATCTCTCATTTATACGTAACCCTCTCTGGTCAAAATTGTATTTTATATCTATTTGACTCTTTGCTTCGACTTTTCTAAATATTTATATAATGAAAAGATGTCAATTTAACGTGTTGTAAGTGACAAAAATTAAGTCATTATCTAACACTCTGTCAATATGGCAACCAACAAGAAAAAGATTATCCTCTTGATTTTTTTGTTTAATTTGAAATTTACAAAAAAATATTTGGGAAAAAAAAGAAAAGTAAAATTTCTCCATGATCATTTTTGTCCTTTTCTTTTCGATTTCACACATTTTAATACCCTTCAGATCACTCGCTGATCATAATCTTTCCCTGCCGTTCTATCTTCAAGATGACGTCACCACTGTCAGTCCTCGAGACGTTTCGAGTCGGTCCTCCGCCGGGATCCCGGCCGGAATCTTCCCTTCCCTTCACCTTCTTCGACATAGGGTGGCTCTACGCCGGCCCGGTGCAACGTGTCTTCTTCTACCGTTTCCCCCACTCCGCCTCCCACTTCATGGAGTCCCTCTTCCCCACCCTCAAGTCCACCCTTTCTCTCACTCTCCACGACTTTTACCCCCTCGCCGGAAAGGTCCGCCTCGCACCTGGCAGCCAGAGTCAGTACGAGCTCCACTATGCCGAGGGAGACTGCGTCCCCTTTGTCGTCGCCGAACACGACGGCGATTTCGACGACCTTTCGGGATGCCACCCGCGAGAATACACCAGGGTACGGTCATTGGCTCCCCAGATTCCGGAACCCACAGACGACGGCCAGCGTCCGGTAATGGCCCTGCAGGTAACTCTGTTCCCGAACAAAGGCCTAGCCTTGGGCGTCTCCGTGCACCACTCGGCCTGCGACGGCTCGAGTTCCACGCGGTTCGTGTCGTCGTGGGCTCGTAGAGCTTCCGGACTCGAAGAAGCGGCGCCGGCGCCGCCCTCTTTCGACCGGAGCTCAGTTACAGATCCGAATGACGTCTACTCCAAGTTCTTCAGCGGCTTTGATGCCAACGCGCCAATCGTCGAATCCATGATGGTCCAATTCGCTCCGCCGGACGCGGTCATCGGCACGGTGACCCTCACCTCCGACGACCTCGGGAAGCTGCAGGCGACGATTTCATCCGAACCGAAGAACGCTTTTTTCCGCTGCTCCAACATCGTGGCGACGTACGCTTACGCGTGGGTTTCCCTCGTCAAGGCGCGAGCGCCGAGCGCGGAGAGCACCGTGCACTTAGCGTTCCCCGGAAACTGCAGGGGACGATTGCAGCCGGCGCTGCCGGCGGAGTACTTCGGCAACTGCCTCAACGGCAACTTCGCCGAGGCGAAGGCCGGCGACCTTGCGGGAGAAGATGGAGTGGCGGTGGCAGCTAGAATCGTCGGCGAAGTTATCGAGCAGTTTAAGGCAGAGCCACTAAGGGACGCCGACAAGTGGACGGAAAAGTACCACGCGATCGCGATGCAGCGGCCGCTGACCGTCGCAGGGTCGCCGGGGTTCAAAGTCTACGACGTTGACTTCGGGTGGGGAAAGCCGGTGAAGGTGGACATGCCGTCGATCGCGTTGTTGGGTGCCATGTCTGTGGCGGAGAGCAGAGACGAGAGCGGCGGAGTGGAGATTGGATTGGTGGCGCCGAAGACCGAGATGGATCAGTTTGTGGCTCACTTCTCTCATGGTCTCAAAACTGCTGCATAAATTTTAAAATAAATTTATGACCGGAATAAAAAATATTTAAAAATTTAAAATATTATATTTATCGAGATTATCGTATTATAGGTGCTATTAAAAGTGTTGTTGAATTATATTTTAAGTGTTGTTGGATTAAAATACAAAAAATAATTCATAGATGCTAATGAATTATATCATGTGTGATCAACCTCTATATTATGTGTAATTAAATTAGAAGTTATAGTGATAAATTTATGTTACAATTTTGCTTATTGGTTTTAGATGATTTAGAATGTTTCCTTCTTGGCTATCAATACATCTATTGTTTACTTCATAAGATAAGAATATGAAAGCGTACAATAAAAGTTGCATAACGGTCTTGAAGAACGAGTCTTTCTCTGCTCGTAAGTGCTTGGAAGGTGTCTCACTTTTGCTCATATGTTACCAAGAGTTTTCATGCAAAGAGTTCACTATGAAAAAAAAATCGACTCAAATTTTGATGGTTAATGGATTACTAATTGGACTTTAGTGATGAAATTTAAATTAATTAATGATGAAAATTTATTTTCATCACTACTATTAACGAGGGAAACAAATGCTAGCAACAGATATTTTTGCTAATTTAATGACGAAAATAAAAATCCATCACTAATTTAGGCTAAAATTTTGAAAGCAACCCCTTAATTTCACAATTTAAATCTTATTTACATCCAAATTATACAACATTAGAAATTATTCATTACACATTCAAGTGGATCTGGTGAGAAGAAGAAGAAGCAGGGAAGAAGTGAAAAGAAATAGATTTGGGAGAGTTTGGAAGAGATGTGGAGTGGAGAAGAGGAATACGACTTTGAGATTTAGGGGTGCATGGCCGTGTGCTAGGGCACGCATGGTCGTGTGCCTTTTATAGGTTAATGAGG
>NW_027434718.1:0-25736 GCF_044706935.1 Curcuma longa
TGAAATTTTGAGTCCTACTTCAGTTAACAATTGATATATCCACATTATTTCACACACAGACTGTGCCATAGCCCTGTATTCTGATTCTGCACTGGATCGTGACACAACCTTTTGCTTTTTACTCTTCCATGATACTAAATTTCCTCCAACAAAGATACAATAACCTGAGGTAGACCTTCTATCCATTTTGGAGCCTGCCCAATCTGCATCTGAAAAACATTCAATATGAGTGTGCCCATGATTTTTATATACAATACCTCGTCCGGGTGCACCCTTTAAATAACACAAAATTTGTTCTAATGCTGCCCAATGATGAACCGTTGGAGATGACATATACTGACTAACAACACTAACCGAATATGCAATATCTGGACGAGTCAAGGTAAGATAATTCAACTTTCCAACCAACCTTCGATATCTCTCTGGATATTCAAATAATTCTCCATCTACTGTAAGATCCACGTTCTGAGTCATTGGAGTACTACAAGGTTTTGCCCCTAACTTTCCCGTCTCAGTTAATAAGTCAAGAACATATTTCCTCTGAGATAGAAATATGCCATTTTTACTCCTCATTACTTCAACACCTAAGAAATACTTTAATACCCCTAAATCTTTTGTATGAAATTGAGTGAGAATGAAAGATTTGAGAGATGAAATTCCCATAGTATCGCTACCAGTAATCACAATATCATCCACATACACAACTAATAGAATAATACCAGCTCCTGATTGCTTGTAGAACACAGAATGATCAGACTTGCTTTTCTTCATACCAAACTTTTCAATAACCTGACTAAATTTTCCAAACCAAGCACGTGGACTTTGTTTCAAACCATACAAAGTCTTTTTAAGACGACAAACTCGCTTCATCTCCCCCTGAGCAACGAAACCAGGAGGTTGCTCCATATACACCTCCTCTTGAAGATTACCATGAAGAAAAGCATTCTTGATATCAAGTTGATGTAAAGGCCAATGATGAGTAGCAGCAAGAGAAATAAATAACCGAACAGATGTCAACTTTGCAACAGGAGAAAAAGTATCAGAATAATCCACACCATATGTTCTCTTTGATGTTGTTGAACCTTCACATCAGGACTAAAGGGTAGCAACATATTAAGCTCCTCATAGGTCTTTTTAAAAGCCATGAAATAATTAATCAGAGGTTGATCTTGTTTTTCCACACGATAAAAAGCTTTGCAAACTTCATACATACGAGTGAGATTTCCTTTTCCCGAGTACAGAAAATCTAGATAATCCATCAATTCTTTAACGAATTCACAGTGATTAATTAAACCAATTACCTCATTATCAATACAATTCCGAATCTGAAGAAATAAGCGAGCATCTTCTCTAAGCCATGTCTGTTTTGAATCATCTTGAGGCGGGTCATCAGTCAAATGTCCATCTTTGTCAATACTTCGTAGATAAAGACGGACAGTTTTACTCCAATCCAAATAGTTTGAACCATTTAATTTGTAATCCGTAATTTTAGATACCACAGGCACCATATCCATCACGATAGAAGGTTTATGTTCAGCCATAAAATTTGATTTACAAAAGAAGCCAAATAACTCTTAGTGTTGTGGAGAATACCAAATTTGAAGAAGAATGAAACCAATCTTTTGTTACAGGACCAGGCTGATTGAAGCGAAAGATACTGATGTCGAAAGGCAGCAAAGAGCAATTGGTAGCGCTCTTCTGAACAGAAGGTAGAAATTGCGAACAGATGCAGCACAAGTGGAACAGGAACAAAATTTTAGGGTGTTGTTGTAGGGCAGATCTGGTGGCGACTCCTGCAAACCTAGGTCAGACAAAAAATTCAGAGTAGAGATGTCACTGCAAGAAATCCTAGGCTAGTTCTGTTCTGCCACTCCAAGATTGAATCTGTAAATCAGCCCTATTCCCTTTACAACCCTGAATCTGTCAACCACACTAGAAATCCAGGACCAATCAAAAACTACTGCAATGATCTCATCGCCACCACGTGAATGAAGCAGATTTGATTCGCGTTCAAACAAATTTGAATAGGAATAACCTGGACAAGTGGCGGCAGAATCCTGCGGTGCGATGGCGAAGAAGGAAGGAGGTGGCGCTGTGGCAAAGGAAAACGGAGGCTGGCTACACGCGGCGGCGGCAAAGGAGGGGGCAGACCGGCTTCGTGTGCTCCAGGAACAGGGCCTCGGGCGGCGGCGGACTGCTCTGGATGCGACGAGATGCTAGGGGACGGCGTACCACAAGGGACGGCGTCGAAGAACTTGCGGAGACGATCGTGCGGCGGCGAAGGAACAGAATCGCGAACAATCTCAGAATCGCGATTAGAGAACAATCTCAGAATCTCGAGGTGGAGCGGCGCCGAACCGGGAGGGAGGCGTGAGCCGAAGGCAGGGAGGTGAACCCTAATGCTCTAATCCTCTGATACCATGTTAACAGGAAATAATCTGAAAGAAATCTTATTTCATTAAGAGATACAAGCCCCTCTTTATATAGTAGGTTTATGGACCTATTCTAGGAGATTTATTCTAATAAATATAACTAACTTCTAATAAATATAACCAACATACACAAATTCACACTACATCTACATAACAATAACACAAACAATTTACAAATTCACATTCCCCAATTCACAAGCTTATTCAAATCTATACAAACATGGAGTTCAATTTGTACATAATATACAAACATACATGATAAATTCTACAACATGCAACATACACAATATACATTACAACATACAATCTTCAAATACATCATACTAATATACACAAAGCATACAAACAAAATAATTTATTCTTGAACATGAATCAACTTTACAAAATTCATCTACATGTGATCATAAATACTCTACAAGTCATGAAACTAGCTACAACTTTCTTCCAACCATCACTACAAGTTCAACTTACCACATACAACCTACATGCATACATCGTACATTAAACAAATCACATAATCCACATACAATCCTCAACAGAACATTTTCAACAATTCACCATAACCACAACTCCACTCATGTGCACATGAATCAACAAATTAAACACTCTCAACCGGCTACACTTCATGCTATCAACTTGCATCATTCAGTTACATTAATAATCAATCCCACAGATAGCACATCCACAAAATCAAATCTAACATCCACATTCCCAAACAATCTTTATGCTAACATAACCCAACCATATTAACAACTTCATGATAACATAAATCAACAACCGTGGAACACAACTTGGGGGTTTTGATTTCACTACCGTAACTAAAACAAACAGAAAGAATAAATTAACATCAGAAGTTGTGTTAGAGATTAGGGATACAATTAAGGTTAGGATTAAGAAGAATTAGGAATTAGTGCTAAGTATTAGGGTGAATTCAGTGGGTATTTACAGTGTAAAAGGGGGGTTTATGCTGTGAACGAAACAATCAAAACAAGAACACTAAAGAAAAAAAACCAGAGAATAAAGCATAGAACAGAGAACAAGAACAGATGATTGAGATAGAAATTTGATAGCTAGGGTTAGGAGATTGATTCCCTGATTCATCACCAAGTGAAACCAGCAAAATGGAAGAAACCTCGCGCCGTTGGAAGCGAATCTCACTGGGGTGGTTATCGGGAGGAATAGTCGAAGCAGACGAAGCTTGGACCCTTGCCTGCAGCTCTTTTCCCTACTACAAATCGCCGCCAGGGATTAGAAACCACGAATAAAAACCCTTACCTGCCCTTTCCAGTGACGACAGAGAACGAAGCCATCCGAGGTGCTTATCTACAATCGCAGACCAAGCCCGGTGTGGAGTCCTTGCTACAATCGTCACCAAGGTCCGGTTACCTATCGGAGGTTCTGTGGACGTGGGGGAGCGACTGTCGCCGGCCATCCACAGTTGGAGAACCCTCACAACAGCGGAGAGCGAAGCGACAGGGAAGGTGCGGAGGTTCGGCGACAAGGAAATCTTCGAGATGCCGGCGCCGCTCGGCTCTGATCAAGAAATCGAGCGAAGAGGATGACGGAATGGAGTGGAGGAGGCTCGCCGACGATGGAAACAGAGGAAGAACGGTGGAAACAGGGGAAAAAATCGCGCGAGGAGGAATGCACAGTGCCCTAGCTCGAGAGCCTCCTCTCTGTGCTGAGCTGATTTTTCGCCTTTAAACCTCGCTTGAATCGAAGCTTGAGTCGGCTATAATGAAATCGAATTGAACCGGCGCTGCTGAACCGCTAGTTAATTGGACAGGCTAAATCCCAATTTGGGCTGAGATAACATGGGCTGGGCTTGTTGAATAGCAATGGGCTGAATCAATTAGGATTTGATTTGAATCAAATAAGATTTGAATCCTTTTTAAACCTTCTGAACCGGTTGAACCTATTAGAAGTTGGCTGCCTCAATTTGATTTGGGATAGGCTGATTTCAATTGAACCGAGTGTATAGAGTGAAATTAGGCTTGAATCTAACTTGGTTTGGGTTGAATCCAATTTTAACTCTGATTGAACCAAATTGAAGCTGAGTCAAGTTGATTTTCCTTCCAATTTGAACCTCCAAATATAATTATCTTCACTAATTTCCTGTCAAAATCAAACACACAAATTAATATCCATAAATTCTTATAAATTAATGAAAAATCATAATAAAGACCAAAAATTCATCCACGATAATTAATCAGCCCAAAATCCAATTTATTAACATAAAATATGATCAAACCAGTCCAAATAAATCTAATTAAATAGGTAAAAATGCCCGTTATCACGTACCTCATTGATGATGTTTAAATGGTGTTGGCATTAATCGAGTGGTCCTCGTCGGAGTCCTGCCTCTATTGGTGATCCACACCAAGCTCTCGTCCAGACGGCTTCAGAAGTCACGAGTTACGTCATCGTCTTCGATACTAGTCGATGATCGATGACGATTGAATCAAGAGAAGCCTTATTCCGGAAACCACGCAACAACATTTATCGCGATCGTTCCGGGGCTTTTCTAACTATCACTGAGAATCATATTCTCAATGTAGTTCTCGGTGGTCAACCATTGATAGTCAATTTAGGACAAATAATCAGAAACTATTTCTGATTACAGTCGAAAACTCTTTCCATAGATGGAATAATTTCCTATCGTTTCATAAGCTCTTGACAGTAAACCCTAATTTTCGTTAGCAACTTATGGTGACCGAAAATGATTTCGAATCACTGAATATGCTCCGATAACAGCTTCAAATCAATAGCGGGTCCGGCAGCGGGTCTGACAACGGCTCCTTTCCAGCAACGGCTCTGGCAACACAAGGACAACAATGGCAACCCAATCCGACGATGTTCCGGCGGTGACAGCAACCCAAAACTAGGCGGCGGGCAGAACAAAAAAAACCTGAGCTAGGATTCCGGCTCAGCTCTTCTCCGATGGAGCTTGCCATGAGAGGAGGAAGTCTGGCTCAGCTTTTCTCTGGTGGAGCATGCCATGAGAGGAGGAAGTTCGGCTCAGCTATTCCCTAGTGGAGCTTGCCACGAGAGGAGGAAGTTCGGCTCAGCTTTGCGACGGCGAACTGAGACGGTGGCGTACCTGTCACAACCCGGGAGGCCGTCTAAAAATTTCGACAGCATCTCCCCAGTATCCATGACAATTTCCTAAATACAAAAAGAAATACTCAGCCACATGCGGCTGGAATAAGGACTACACGTCCTTTAACCATCACACAAATGCACAATAGTCATAATACAAAGCCTACATGGCCACACCACTACCATCGCATGCACAACACCAAAATGAAATCGAAAATCCACGTAATGGAAGAATCGTAAAGCCAAGAAAAGCGAATAACCACTAGTGTATAAAATCCATGTACAACCATATCGAATTACGGTTGTCCGCGAATAAACCCAAAACATAGTAAACCTTCGGGTGTGAGACGGAAGCAGCCGGCCAATCTCCAAGCTCCAAGTAAACTTGTCTGTTACCTGGGGAGACAGAAAAACCCTAGGGTCTGGGTGGTGAGTATCAGATATACTCAGTGGGTACTAGATAAAAGTGCACAATATGATAAGGTATCAAAGGAATATAAACATAGATATCCAAAGGTATATAGTCCAACATGATACTACAGGAGCAAGACTAATATAACCATCATGTATGTCATACAAATGCAGCAGTTATATAACAAGTGCATAATCATACAATAACAAATGTACCAGCTATCAATGCAGTAAACAACAATAAATGCATGTATAGTCAGAGCTATCTAGCTAGTCCTGGTAGCACTCAACCTGTGTAGTGCTATAATGCTCTCACTCAACCTGTGCAGTAAGGTAGCACACAACCTGTGCAGTGCTATAATGCTCTCACTCAACCTGTGCAGTGAGGTAGCACTCAACCTGTGCAGTGCTATAATGCTCTCACTCAACCTGTGCAGTGAGAGTTAACAACAACAACATGCTATTTGCATAGTTCAACCGCTAACTACCACAACATCAAGGTATATGCAATATCAATCATGATAAATTCAACATAGATAAACAACACTTAAGAACACTGTATTGATGGTAGTAGGATCATATTAAGGACAAAGGTAAGATCAAGCCATGAATCAAACAACGACTATAGTACAGATATCAACAAGGTAATCATGCACTATGAAAGAATAGATCTGTATTGACCATCACAACACCTTGATGTTATTCTTAATCTATCTAATGCAACTGTTTTCAAATGTTGTCCCAAGCTCTTCACTTTTGAGCTCCATTACTTCATATTCTCAACAAGTAAATAAATACATTAATGAGAAGGCGTAATATCTTTCATTGCTCCTGCTTAGTAGCAAATGCACCATTCTAAACTTAGAAAAATAAAATAATAAATTTTTAAAATCAAGGGGTAAATATTAAAGATCTACAAATTTGTTTTCTTATAAAATAAAATTTTAATATATTATATGAGGGTAAAAATTTTGGGGGGACGCGACCTCCCTCGAGTCCTCTTACATGGACCCTTTACTCCAGGGGCGGAGCTAGGATAGTGATCGAGTGTGGGCAACAATATAATTTGTGAATCCTTCACTAACAAAAATCTCCCCTCCTGCTTGTTTTCCTTTAGTTGTTTTTAAGAGATAGCAATATAAACAATATGCGACATCTTTTTCTATACTATATTCCAACCAATCATCAAATTCCTTAAACCAAGAAGGATTGAACCGTCTAAATTGACTTACTCCAAATTTTCATTTTGGGAATTCATAACATGAAGGTTGACATGAACCTTTTTGCAAATATATCATTCGAACTTGATCTCTAATGTTAGCATTATAAGAACAAATTGGAATCCTTAATCCAGAATCTGTCGGTAATTGTGAAAAATCAAATTCAACTGTGGCATCTCCAATATTTTATTCTTCTAATTCTAGAGCTTTCCTTTTGAAAAATCTATGCATTGTTGACATAATATTTTCCTAAAATCAATAAATAAACAACAATCACACTTAAATAAATAATAAATTAACAATTAGAAAAAGGGGGTAAGAGTCTACCCTCAATTGGCCAGCTTTCTTCCCAAGATATGACTGGTATTGGTTGCTCCAAGATTCAATCTAGCAAACATAAACATAATTAGAAGAAGAAAAAAATAGCTATGGCAGCAATAAAAAACAATGATCAGCAAACAGATTTTTAACCTTCCAAACATAGTTAACAAAAAATACTTTCTACAATCAACCTGCTCTTACAAATAGAAACAAGAACTAAGGCTATTATTGAATAGCAGCAACAAAGAAAACATTTACTGACCAGCAGATACACTCCAAAAGAACTGCTGAAGATTAATAGAAGAGACCAACAAGTCCTTTAATAGCTATGGCAGCAGAAACTACATGTTTCATCTGAAAGCAAGGAGAAAAGATGCAATTTCATGGATATTATTCATTTCAATCGGTAAGTGCAAAGTCTGAACTATGAAAGGGGAGCATTCTTACATCAACTTCATATGTGGCTTCCTCACTTCGAATCCTCCGCCTCCTCCAACGGACTCCTCGAGGTTTGCTTCCGATCTCCTCTACAAATCTCTCCCCGATCTCTCGCCGGCCCCAAAACCTTCCATCGCCGCCTTCTCTCCGCGAGTTCTTTGCTCTCTCGATGGCAGCGTCGATCTCTCGCAGCCAGGCTCGGTGCCGCCTTCCGCAGCAACAGCCGGAGCTTCTGCGGTCTTCGTAGGGAGGTTTTGTCCCTCCGCTCAGTTGTTTTGGTGGCCTCGCGCGACTTTTAAGAGGGCGGAGCAGAGGCGGCGAGGCTTGCGGGGAGGGCTTCGGCTGCAGCAGCGGGAGGAGGGAGGCGTCGGTTTTCGTTCGATGAGAAGGAGCGAAACAGCAATTAGGGCAAAAAAAACAACCTTAAAAATATATAATATTAATATTAATATTTTTTTTGTTCGAGCCCAGTGTGGCCAGTTGCCCACACTGGGCCCACATGGGCTCCGCCCCTGCTTTACTCTTATCCTAGAGGGTGGCTAAACATTGAATATTATTAGCAGCTCTAATGTGGCATGGGAACATCTCCTAGAAAATAGACTGCAAACATCTTGTGCACAACATCTATTATTTTAGGTGGATTGTGGTACATTCCAGTGGTAAATTCGTCAATTCGCAACCCAAGTAGGGTAGTTGTGAAGAAGATGTTGGAAAAATATGAATGAAAAAGGGATGGATGAAAGGAGATTTCATTGTGAAAGGGAGTTTAGTTCTATATTGGGGAATAAGTGGTCAGATGATTGATTATATTGAATCATAACTGTTGAAATTGTGAACACGTATAGGGAGAGACTCTTTCTCATATGTGGGCTCACATGGGGTGTGCAAATTCAAGGCTTGAATTATATTGAACCTAGGTGACTCGTGTGAGAGCACAACCTGCGCTCATCGAATATCAAATTGATTGAGGCAAAATTTACCCAAGCAAATAACTTACATTTTCCCAATCAAATCCATTTACTTGCTCAATAGTATAACATATGTATTAATGTGCCGAATCTGAAATTGCCAATAATTAATGATGAATCCGTAATCATCCATGTGAAACGATCGACCATTGATGGTCATTTGCTAGCATTACGGCCCAACAGATGGAGGTAATGAATGACCATTACTCGACCATTCAAAGCAATCAAGGTTTGGTGTTGCTATATAAGGAGGATGAGATTATGAGCAGATAGGTAGATGAAAATGTAGAATTCATCCACCTTTGTTCGTTCACTTCATTCTTTCTCTCTGTTGAGCACTTTACTTGATAGCTCTTTTGGTGATAGTGTTCGAGTACTTACTCAGTTCACAATGAACAACCAGTGCTTGGTTGTGTACACGATTGTGCCATTATCCTAAAAAATAGACGTCCAGCGTGACCTTAAAGCATAGTCGAAGGGGACAAATTTGTATTAAAGAAGCCGCATCAAACACAGACCTTGGTGTCTCAATTTCCCACTCGGTGATTCGGTGACTCGGCGAGCTTAACATTCAATGAGATCAACACTTGACACTCGACGATCTTGACACTCGAAGAGCTTGACAACTAATGTGTGTGTTTTATATAGAGTTTTTGACATTATTTTGCACGCTTTCATATCTTTTGCATCATTTGCATTAGTTTAATTCGGAGAACTGCACTTTCTATTTTTTGATTGACAGGATGTGAAATCAGAGCTTAATTAAAATAAAAAACCTTGGAATAAGAGTTTATAGCAAGGAACATGCTCTGACAGTGTCCATGATGCGAGTGTGTTCCTCTAAGCGAAGTTATGCTAAAATGAAACGATAACATGGCCTCTAGTAGCCTTTATCGGTAAGCATGACTCCTATAAACCGTGCCATTTTGCAGCCAACATACCAGGTATCCTAAAGCGGTTATGCCGTAGCCGTGCCAACTGGCATGATTGTGATTTTCATCCTGATCCCGTCACGGTCATGACACCAATCATGGTCATGACAGGGCCTTGTCTTTGCCTCCATGATTTGCCACGAGTAGGCCATGACGTTTGTCATGGTCGTGGTTTATGAGCGCTGCGTCGATAATTTTGGAAGGTTTTGTAGGACCAGTGAGGGCGTTAGAGGGGGGGGGGGGGTGAATAGCGCTTATCGCTTTTTTACACATTTACAAAAATTTCATTTAGTGAACACAAAGTACACAACAAAAAGTAATAAGTAAAAACAAAATTAAAGAAATTTTTAATTGTACTTGGTTCACAACCTCTAGTTGCTACTCCAAGACCTGCAGTCGTTGACTGCTTTCATTCGGCACTCCACTAAATAACTCTTTCTCATAACAAGAAAGAGTCTCATCTTTATAAATAAGATAGAAACAGTAACACATTTACCATTCCTATAAATTAAGTATAAAAGTCAAATAAAATAAAGCCTATTTATTACCGACAAAAAGGTTGGAGGTTGCCTTAACGTTGAAGCGTCTCGACGTTGTAGTAGCATCTCGGGAGCTTGGATCGTGTGAACAAGCTTCATAGAATGAGCGTTCAAGTTGCATATAGGATTTTGGTCGCAGTTGCTTATATGGACCAATTTGGGTGCCTTGATGAGTGAGAGTGTTATTGTATTCTGATGGTTCATTTGGATTTTTGTGTGAACAATTAAATGTTTCATCGATATAATTGGATTGTATTTGTGGCATAATGTATTTTTGGATGATTAATCTAATTTTTATGATTTAATGATTAATTTGGTATTAATTGAGCTTGATTTTTTGTAGGATCCAAATTGAACTACGATCGAGCCAAATTAAGATCGAGTCAAGCGAAAATTGATCAATTCGATAGACCCAAAACTTCATGATCAAGATTAGGATTCAATTGGAGCTGAAATCAGGCTAATTGGTTGAATTGGGTTGACTCAGGTCGAACCAGCTGAATCGACTTGGCTGTGAACAGTACGCGATCAGATCTAAGTTATAACGAGAAAGCTATAGTAATTTTATCGCGGTTGTTGTAGCTTCGTCTTCTTCGCCATTTTCTCTCAGATTTTCATCGTTCTCGCGCGGCTAATTCCAGATCTTCTTCTTCCAAATTGTTTTCCAGCTTCCAGAGATGATTACAAGGACAGTTTGGTAAGCAATTGGAGGTGGAATCGCATGGTGAGGGTTTCGCTAGAGCTCGGTTTCGTTGAATGAGTTAAGCTGAGTTCTTCAGATCTAAACTGATCGAAGCTATCAAATGCATTTGGAGGGATTTTTTGAAGATTCTTGAGGCTTCTTGAGAATTTAATTGCAAGTGATTTGAGGAATATCAACTTGATCTTCAAATCTCGATTCGGCTTTGTTCGACATCACATAGAGGGTTTCTGTTCTTCGTCGATTGAATCAGATCCAGATCAGTCGAGCTGAGCTGAGTGTTGTTCTCTGGATTTTTGTTCTTAGACCAGATCTAGTGTGATTGCTAGATTGGATTTGATTTGTGGAGGGAAGATCTGAATTCTGTGTTTTCTTTTCATTTCTGAACATTGCATTTGATTTTGATCTATTTGTTAATCTGTAGTTAACATCTGAACATTTGATATACTGTCTCTAGTTGTTTGATCATTGGTTCTGAATTGTTTAGATTTTGTTGCATTCCAATCACTGATTTTCATCTCTGAATTTAGCTCACTGTGCAGTATCAACTACTGTTCACCGTATTAGTAGTTGTGTTTGATAATTTAGCTGTTTATGTGATGGTTTAAGCAATTGGTTTTGGTGATGTGCTTCCGCAAGTGCACGGAATATCGCCAAGTAATAAAAAGATCGAATCCACAGGGACCGTGGAACTACTTACTAAATCTAGCACAAAAAGGTGGAGAGAATATAGATCATGAGTTGTGTGGGGGAGATGGGAGTGTTTTAAAGTGCTTTATCCTAAAAGTCGGAGAAAGGGATCGACTGTGACACTGATGGGTGAAGCGATCCTAGGATTTCGGACTCCTCAGAGAATGGATTAATTGACTTGGATCCTCTACCTTTCCTCAATAACTGTTCAATTGTAGGAATGTCAACCAAATTATCCAATTCAACCTCGTCAGGTATCCTCGAATTAAATCATTGGTGTTCTTACGTCACTCGTTATTGGTTTGAAACGGTTCTAGAAGCCCGGTTCAAGGTCTGCCCGTGTCACTCAGGCGCCCCGGAAATACTAAAAGAACCCTATCCACTGTCACTGGATATCCTTTTACAGATCTCTCCCCAATAACGAATGACCGCTAACTATTCCTCATAAGAATTCAACTATGTATTAGGAAACCCCTCGGAATCTCGCCCGGTTCAAGGTCTGCCCCTTTTACAGAGCGCCCCGGTATACGGCCTAATGATTCCCAATTCATAGTAAATCCCTACCCTCATGGATTCACACACACACAAGTTATCATCAAGCACAAGCACAAATCCATAAAGCAATGCACAGTATTTCATAGAAAACGGTAGATTAATCAAATCCAAATACAATCATCCATTACATCTGATTTATCCTACATCCTAGAATCTAGGGAAATCTACTCCATATCGAGGAGAATACAATCCAAAGGATAGAAGAAATACATCTTGTTCCCAAAGATAAACAAGGAAATGCAGGAAACTAGACTTATCTTCTTCCTCGGAGTGAAATCTCTGCGTAGATGAGATGGAAATGGTCTGGAGCAGTCGGATCGGTGATGGATCATCGAATCTCCCTCCGAAATAGGCGTCGGCGGCTCTAGAACAACTCCGGTGGCTCTCCAAAGTCTCCCCCCCCCCCTTGCTAGGTCTCCAAAGAGACCTATTTATAGTGCAGGGTTCGGTAGCAGCTCGCCTCCGTGCACACGGCCGTGCCTGGAAGGCACGGCCTTGTGTTGGCTTCCGGCACAAGGTGAGGCACGGCCTAAAGCTGTGAGCTCTCAAATCTGGGGCACGGCCGTGCCTCTTAGGCACGGCCCAGAGTAGACCTCCTTCTGTTTGATGGCACGGCCGTGCCTGGGAGGCACGGCCACGCACTGGCTGGAGCTGAGTTGCTGGACACGGTCGTGCTTCTGAGGCACGGCCTGCTGCTTGGGCTCTTCTGTTCTTGCACACGGCCGTGCCTGTGAGGCACGGCTTTCAGCTGAGGCTGGCTCCATTGTGAGGACACGGCCGTGCTTTAGAGGCACGGCCATGAACTGACTTGAATCTGTTTTGAAGCACGGGTTTGCTTTTGAGGCACGGCCTCTGCTGTTGCTGAGGGGGTTTTGGCACACGCCCGTGCCCATTGAAACACGGCCAGAAGTTGAATAGACATGGCCGTGCCTATGAGGCACGGCCCTGTCTTGCCTGGTCTTCAATAATACTCCGTTTTGCCCGTTTTCGCTCCATTTTCCACCCTGAAACATGTAAAAGCACGAGCAGATCTCCGAACTAGGAAATGTAGAATATATGCCTAAATGCATGAATAAGGGATGCAACATACATAAGAATAAAGCAATAAGCTCAGAAAGATGTGCAAATAAAGCATGAAAACAGGTATACATCCTACGCACATCCAACAGAATCGAGATTCCAAGAAGTTCCTGATCAAACAGAACACTCCCACTAGATCTTACCATGACAACCGATCAATTAGCCTACCAGCTACAAGAAAATCCTATTATTGAAATTGAGATAATCAGATTCAAGAAGGGAATTCACCTTGCATGCCCTAGACTTCAGCCCCTTTCTTCCCCAACCAAGATTTGCCACAGGACAAGCTTTGGTTTCTCTTCCCTCGTGACCAAACCTAAAGAAATCCAAACAACCATCTGACCAAAATCACATAGAGCTAGGAGAAACCACAAATTCAAAGAAATTTCCAACTTACCGATTGACTTCCTCCTGCTCACGCCGACCCAATCCTCCTACTCTCCACCCTCTTAGCTGCAATATCTGTTATCTGGAAGATGGCGACGAGATCAGCAACCTTGGTTCATCTCGGTGAAGAGGGCGATTGATCGATCGGGAAGAAGGAGTCGGCTTCAGCAGAAATGGGAGAAGGAATCATGAGGGAAGAAGAGGGGATCGCGCGGGAAACTGCTCGTGATCGCTTGACAAGGAAGGAAGCTTTGGGCGAATGGGAAGATTGCAGCTTCGATCGCAGTTAGGAGAAGATAGATTGCACTTCGTTTGAGGAAGAAGAAGAAGAACACAACTTCGGGCGCGAGAGAAAACAAGATTGCGATGGGGAAGGCTTCGGGTGGAGAAAATGTTGATTCCCAACCGGGTTTGGGTTTAATGGTTAACGGTTCAAAGCTTTATCTATCAATCCATTAACCTTTAGCTTATAACCCTACACTAATTTGATTCATGAAATTAACTTAATTGGGCTATAAATGGGGCTAGGTTTAAATGGGCTTGATAGGGCTAATGGGCTGGTTTAAATTGGGTTGGCAAATGGATTTAATTATTAAACCCAAATGAAATCCAATCCAATAAATACCTAACCTTTAACCACAATTATTAAACCTAATAATTGATCCCCTTAAACCTTGTTATGCAATTAGGGTTATTTATGATTAACCCTAAAATTTTCTCGTATCTTACAATAACTTCCTATAATTATCCATAAAGGAAGTTTGATCTAGTGATCCGCAAACAAACTCATCCGATATGGAGGAAGGCACTCAGAGCTAACGCGCAAGTTTGAATGCATCACTTACAAATCAGTAATGGAGATCATGAGATTTATTTAAATAATCCCTCTCCCACTTAGTTATTTGAATTGAGAAATTTTAACCTATGCATTATCATAATAACATATAAAGTAGCATGGCATAACATATCAAATAGCATAAAAGAACTAGGCAATAAATATAGAAAAATAAATTTTTAACTATTATGACCTCTTCAATTATCTGTCATTCTTCAATATGCCGTCCACTGATGATGTAGTTGTGTCAATCATGCTTCCTTTTCTGTTGCGCCTCTCGTGATCAAAACAACACCACACAAAGTGTAACGCCCGAAAAATCTCAAAAATAATTTTAGAAATATTCTATAATTTTTCTAAAATTTTAGAATATTTTTATGGAATTTTTAAATTAACAGCAAAAACAAATAGGAGCGTAAAATATCCTAGACGAGATTTGAACCCGTGACCTATCAGAATCTACGACCCTTAAACGGTCTCCAATGACCAAGGAACCCCAGCAGGAGTGCACTAGAAGAAAATGGGAGGAATGTTATTTATAGGTGAGTTAGGTTTAGAAATCACTTAAAATAAATAAGAAGGAAAAATGTCCAAGGCGGGATTTCCCAAAAATTCTCAAAAATAATTTTAGAAATATTCTATGATTTTTCTAGAATTTTAGAATATTTTTATGAAATTTTTGGAGTAGCGGAAGTAGCAAAAATAAATAGGAAGAAAAATATCCAAGATAGGATTCGAACTCGCAACCTATAAGAATCTGTAATTTTTAAGATATTTCCAATAACCAAGAGCCCAGCAAGTCGGTTGCAAAAAAAAAAGGAATCGAATTTTATTTATCGGCGAGTTAGGTCTAGGAATTACTTAATATAAATAGGAGGTTTAAGAGAGGGTTTTGATTATCTTTGAAAACCCTTCCTTCACCTCTCGCCTAGAACGCTGTTGCCCTCTTTTCTCCTCCCTCTCGGCGCCCCAAACCTGAAGAACGAGGAGTCCATCCCCTAGGATCACAAGGAAAGCTTCCAAAGAACTTCTTCTACAAGGACGCTCTTCTCTGCGAGAAGAACGCGTAGACATAGAAAAATCGCCGAGAAGATCTTCTTCTATAACGGAAGAATTATAAGGAAATTAGCGCAGGAGGTAAGTACCTCTAACCTGCAGTATAAGTAGCTCCGTCCGTATGCATAAATCCATAGTCTTAGTTATTCGTAAATTTATGTATGTATGTTGAGATTAGTTTCTCTTACAGAATTTAAGGGCACCTCTAGATAGGCTTAGATGTGCTTTGTTTCCCCATGCCAATCAGTTATTATGAAGTTTTCTACGATTTTTGTGAGATAGATGATGTACTTACTAAGCTTTGCTTATAGTTTGCATTCCTCATATTGCAGATAAATGAAAGGAACAGTTTTAGGAAAGAGGAGGCAACAGGAGCAGTGTTTGGTGTGTGTGGCGGCGGAACCAGCGGATTAGGAATGAATAACTAAATGAATAAACACCTTATATCAATTATGTCTTTTATATCAATTGCTTCCGCATCTTAAATTGAACAGTTGTTTTATTCCATTATAAGAATATTCCTTTTGATAGAATTTATCTATTGGATTTTCTACCAATAATTTAATAATGATAAGGTATACGTAACATCCCCCCTACTAGAAAGGAGGAGGGTCGTTACAAATGGTATCAGAGCAGGTTCCGCCCTTCCGCCACACTCACATCAGCATCAATCCTGCCGCTTTCCAAGTAAGAAAGTATACTTAGGCTTTACTTTCTTTTATGATTAGTATGATTTTAGGTTAGATTTGCTTATGATTTTTAGCCTCAAGAATGATGCTAAGTTAAACCTAGTTATTATAATTAGCCTAGAGAATGATTTTAAGTTGACATGTTTATCATTAGCCTAAAGAATGACTATTAAGTTATGCATGTTAAATAGATACAAGGTTTTGATAGAATATTAACTTTACCGTTGGCCTTATCTGTCCCTTATGCATAGCAAAAGAAGAATTCTCGACTTATAGACATGTTCATATATTTAGATAGGGTAATAAGATAATGAAGTATTTTTGGAATAGAAAGTTTACCTTGCCATTTCTTGTCATGTATGACTAATAAAGAAAATGACGAGAAGACGATGAATACTGTTTAAAGGTTTAGGGAAGTACGATATATAAATTCCTGTCAAAGAGAAGAAGACAAGTGGCATAGTGTATCAATTATCATCAATATATCTTATTGGTAGGCAAGTTGAAAGATTAGAGTTGAGGGTGTGATGGATAGAAGTTGGAATATTACTAGTAATATAGTATTGTATTGAGTTAATGGAGGGATAAGATTCCACTCTAAATAGTTGGGACTAATATGACTTGAAGATATTTCTCTTACATAAAGTATTAAATATATTTGGGATACGACTATTTCCCCATGTAAGATACTTTATATATTAGATATGGTTTCAGCAAAAAAAAAAAAAGGGGAGATGAGATAAAAGTACCCCGGGTTGCCCTAAGTTTCGAGGACGAAACTTTTATAAGGATGGGAGATTGTAACACCCCGATTATTTCTCCCTATTTTTAGGGATTTTAATTAGATTTAAAATTCTAATAAAAGTACTTTAGTTAAACAATAGAAGAGAGTTTAATAAAATAAAATGGATAAAAAGGTTTGTCTTGCAAAGACGAATCCAACAAAACTTGTTTGGATCAAATCGGAGGTCGTTTAGTTAGTAAACCAAGTGAACCAAAATGGAATCCGGTTCGTTATAGTAATCGTTATAATGGGATTTAACCGGTAAAAAAAAGCAATGGTTTAGCTTTAATCGGGTTACTGTGCACTCCTCAAAATAACGCGCACTGTTCCTCTTCCACGCCGCGCGACCCGCGCCTCTTCCGCGAGCCACGTCCGCCCGCGCGGACTGCGTCCGCCGCGTCCGGTTCCGCCGGCGAAAGAATCGGAGCGGAGAGGGGTTTAAAGGAGGGCCGAACCCTAGCCGACCCTCAGCCTTTCGCCCTGCCGCGCCCGCCTCGCTCGCGGCTCCCCTCTGCCCGGCGTCGTCGCTGACGCGAGAAGACCAGAGCCCAGCCGCCGCGACCCCCGTCGGACGACCGACGCTATCCTGAACCAGCACCGCCGTGTTTCCCTCCTCTGCCCTACCGCCGCTGCGCCGCCGCCTTCAGCCGCCATCCGATCGCCGCCTCTGTTCCGCGGCCACGCTGCCCTGTTCGCGTGGAGAAGACGAAGCCGCAGCAGCCAGCTCGTCGCAATCCAGCCGGCCATCGCCAGACGCCTTCCGCCGGTGCCCGGCCGCGCCCCGCCCGTGACCCCTGTTCTCCCTGTTCGCATGGAGAAGACGATCACAGGCAACGAATTATTAATTAATTAGGTTAATTAATTAAGGTAAGGTTTAATTTAATTAAAGTTAGTTTAATCAAGTTTAATTACATGTTAATTAATCATCCTAATTAGTATTTGATTAATTAGTTTAATAATTAGTTAATAATAATGGATGATTAATTGCTTTGACAAGATTATTGATTAACTAGTTTAATAACTAATTATATTTAATGGTTAAGTCAGATAATTGATTAGTAGTTGATTAATTGATCAAGTTAGGTTTACTAGTTAATTAAAGTGGATTAATGGAATAATCAAATTAATTAGAAATTGTGAATTGATTTGGATTAGAGTTAGCCCTTGACTAGGTTAAGTGATTAAATCAGGTTAATTTAATAATTACGGTTAAGTCATAAATTATGGTTTCTGATAGGTCGCGTAAAGAAGGCATTAGAGCACTTCAGAGAAGATCTTCTATTTCACAAATCCTAGCATCAAAAACCTAATGATTAGACAAGATAAGGTAAGTGCATCTCTCACCTGCAGTATGAGTAGTTCCGTTATTTTCTGTGTATTTCCATAAATCTGATTTTGTTAAAGCATATGTAAATGGTAGGATTGCATGATGTAAGAAGTAAGATATTGTAAGTACCTCTCACCTGCAGTATAAGTAGTTCCGTTCGTATGTATAAATTCATTGTTTTAGTTATTCGCAATTTATGTATGTATGTGGAAATTTATTTCTCTTATAGAATGTTTATGAAAATAAGTTACCTTGCCTCAGTAATTATGGATTCAGTTCGTCCATGGGTGGGCTCCTAGATCGCCCTAGGCCCTAGATCGCCTAGTATATGCAAGGTTAAAGAGAAAAGAATGATTAAAGAAAGTATTTTACTTTTATGTGGCATGTGCTTGGACTCAGATCGTCCATGGGTGGGCTCCTAGATCGCCCCTAGGCTCAGATCGCCTAGTAGTACCCTAATGGGTTCGGGATTAGCTACCTCGGATCTATTTAGGGATGCGCGCATAGTTAGCACAATGCCGGGCCCACAGCAGGATGATTATTATTTTTACTTACTATATGTATAAGTTTTCAAAAGTTCATTACTAACTTGAGGTGAAAGTAGTTTTAAGATCATGTTTAGTTCAGATATGATTTTAGTCCATGTGCTTGTTATGATGCGTATGCCATGATATTTATCTAGCTTATATGTTTCAGTAGCAACAAATGATAATCCTGAAGATATTTCCTTTCATAATTTTCAAAAGCATGATTTTAAAATATGCATCGTCAATCAGTTATTATGAAGTTTTCTACGATTTTTGTGTGATAGATGATGTACTTACTAAGCTTTGCTTATAGTTTGCATTCCTCATATTGCAGATAAATGAAAGGAACAGTTTTAGGAAAGAGGAGGCAACAGGAGCAGTGTTTGGTGTGTGTGGCGGCGGAACAGCGGATTAGGAATGAATAACTAAATGAATAAACACCTTATATCAATTATGTCTTTTATATCAATTGCTTCCGCATCTTAAATTGAACAGTTGTTTTATTCCGTTATAAGAATATTCCTTTTGATAGAATTTATCTATTGGATTTTCTACCAATAATTTAATAATGATAAGGTATACGTAATATCCCCCCCTACTAGAAAGGAGGAGGGTCGTTACAGTTACTATCAATAATTCTTCATGTTGGCACTTAAGATCTTCCAGATCCTTGGAAATAAAATGATATATAGACAATTCATCCCACTTACATATTGAATCAACAAAGTCTTCTTATATTGGGTTAAGTGATCTTGTTTAATTGAAAATATCTTGTTCTACCTAATATATGAAAAAGGCATCTTGCTTGTGAGTGTATAATTGCCAAAGTGAACATTATATTTATCTAGTTCCACACTCTTAAGAAACTAGGAATGAGGTATAGATTCATATATACATGAGGATGAGAAAACAACAACAAGAAATAAATTTGTAGGGTTTTGATGATCATTAGGAGTATGGATACGAAGATGTCAACAATGAACAATGTGTTATGTTAGCAAGAGGGATCCTGTTAGGATTAGGAGCAAGGTTTGCTGGCTGGCTATCAAATACTAGAAATAGATGAAGAAAAGTGGTGCTCCAGGGGAGGGATCTTTAGACAATGAAACTCCCACATCAGATATTGGGAAGGAGAGCTAAGTGGGTATGGGAGACGACTACGACTAATTCTATTATTCGAGAGAGTAGTCAGATAGGCTTTGATACTAAGAGTAGTCAGATAGGCTTTGATACTAAGTTACATAATTCATATATAAAAATAATAATTCAATTTTTACATTTATGGATTAAAGGGTAATTATGCACTTAAACTTGGTAGCCAATAATTTCTCTAGTCTATCTAACTTAACTTGCCAGAATTGATGTCTTTAAAGAAGTGTTGAAAGTATGAGATTCAATATGTTAATGAGCTTTGTTTGATGTATTAGGTAGGCAATGTATGCTATGTAGGAGTTTTGAATCTGAATTGGTATGGCTAATTGGAGGATGAAAGGGGTCTGGATTTCTTGAGCATGATCAAGGCAAAAATCAGTAATTGGAGTATCCATTAACGATGCAAAAAGATGACATTCTCTCTTGACGACTATTAGGAGGAATCGAGCAATAGATAGACCCCTTTTTTTTTATCATTTTCATTCCTTTGGATTTCTAATATACAACTGATAAGTTGGCACAGATCATAATTAACAAATAAACTGCAGCTGAGAAATATTTTAAGGATTTGCGTTCAATAACAAGATCATCAGAGACGATGAGCATTATTAGCAAGTAGCCTGGATCCGCGATGACGAATTTATTAGTAGCCCTTCACATATACATCATGTAGTTCAACCAGAATTACCTAAAGCCTTGTAGAAGATTTAGCAATAGAAGGCCGCCCGGTAAGAGTCTCCCCTGCTGACAACTAACACTTCCATCGAGCACAGCAATTGCTCTCTGATGTTTCTCAGGGCATCAAGCACACTCTCAACATCTTTGAACTTCGATTTGCAGGTACCTATGTTGAGTTGTATTCCGGCCGGAACAATGGCAAGTCTACTAACCTCAGTTTCAGCTTGATAGGCTGTTTCCATTTTGCCAACATTCTCACAAGATGCACTGTTTCAAAATAACAAAAGGGATTATTGACAGAAACTAACTGAAGACGAGAATGTTTAGCATGATAGTAGAAAACTTCTTGATCCCAGTCTTTGGCATGGCAGTGTAACTATGAGCCTATCATAATTAAGCATATACACTGTGATTTGACAAGAAAATGTGTATGAATAACTAGAATAATAGCTTAATGACAAGAAAAAGAAGCCTTCTTCTTATCATTGTAGATCATTGCGATATCAATCCAAGCATGTGGTCTTGGACATGGTTGATCAGTGCTTGACAACAACCAACATAGATTACTAACTTACTAAGACTGAAACTTAGCGCAGATCTTGGTGATCGGCCTCATTCAATAAAGTCTCCATGACTTTTGCAGAGTTATGTCGTGGTGGTTTTAGTGGATGGATCACCCAGAATGAGGGCACTTATACATTGCAGCAAGGCAATGGCAGCTTCCTTGATAGGTGAACAGATGATTTTTCACAGCAATCTTGAGACTGCTGAACTTTGTGAACATGACTGGTAAAACTTTTATGTTGGCAAGTGACTGCAATCTGTGTGAAGCAAATCTCCATATTCTCTCAAAATTGTATGATAAAGATGGTAAAGCAATACTGTGAGTGGAGAATGGGTTATGATACCTCAGGTAACTGCATTTCTTTGGTCAACTTATAGAGATCTGCTCAAAGCATCTGCATGAAGGATGAATGGAAAAGGGGAGAGGATTCCTTGCTTTTCTTTGACTTCCTACCCTCCATATAAAAAATAGTTTTTTACCATGTCAAAAATAGTCTTGTTCATGATCTTTCACAATTTCAGAGGTTTGATTTCACACATGTGACAATCCTTAGATCTTGGACCTTGTAAGAAAGAAAACTGAAAAGGGTCGACAAAATGTTTGATGACAGATTGTAGATGGCTGAGTAGTACTTTAGAGATCAGTTTAATCATTACAGTTAAGTTTGATATGTATGACCAGAATGGAATAGATTTAGAATGAAATTAGAAATGGAATGGAATTAATTAAAACCAGGAATCATTTGTTTGGTTGCAATAATAGAATGATATAACTAGCGGAATATTTTAATCTATATTTAATCATTTTGTTTATCTAATTCTTCTAATCAATTTGCTCTACATAGTGCATCTGGTATGTTTCAGGATGCCCAATTTGCCTCATCTTGTTCCACCACCTAGTTTGGTCAAACATAGTCATGTCAGTTGGTCCACTCAACATGTTGATCACATTTGACTCAAAAAAATCTCTTTAACAAAATTTTCTCAGCCAACTTGACTAGCCCACCTATCCGCCAAACTTTTACTAGTCTGACATGGGTACATCTACTTGACATGTTTGACCCACTTGGCTAAATTTGTTCACATATGCCCACCCATTATAATCGACCCACATAGCCCAGCCAACTTGATTTGCTCACTTAATTTGACTAACTCACTTGATGTGGGCCCTTTCTCACTAGTCGACTAGTACTCTAGTTCTAGCCACACCAAGGTTAAATCAATGTTGCACCAAGGGACTTCTTGTCTCTGGGACTTCCTCATCTACTTAGTATAAGTCAATCCTGACTTATCAGGATTTCATCCTTGCCTAATATCTTCAACTTGCTAGGATTTTATATTCCTAGAGACTCTTCGTCTCTAAGACTTCACCCATTGCCCAATATCTAGTCGTTGTCAGCCTACAAAGACTTCCCCTTGTTAAGCCTCAGGTCAACCATGACCTTTCAGGACTTCTACTTTCTAGAGTTCACTTCTTTAGGGCTTCCAGCCTTGCCTAATATCTGATCATCATTGACTTGTCATGACTTATTCCTTGCAAAGTATCTGGTTCTCCATGACTTTCCTAGACTTCCAAGCCTAGAGTTTACTTCTCTAGAACTTCCAACCTTACTTAGCATCTAGTCACCCTTGACTTATTAAAACTTTCTATGAACTAATGACATTTAGTCATCCATGACCTGTTAGGACTTTCCATTACAGCTTAACATTCAGTCTTCTATGAGTTGTTAAGACTTCTATTGCTAACACCGATAGGACTTCAATTACCAAGTATTATATCAGTCTTGACCAACTTGGGCTTTTCAGTATAAGTATCTTATTAACCTTGATCTACTTGACATATCGCTCAACCATCAAATATATTAATCAAATATCAAAACTCAATCCAAATATGATCAAACTTAACCTGGGGTTGTTGCACCAACACTATTCAATTATGATTGAGTGCAGTCGACTGGTTTTGAGAAGTCGATTAGGATGATAATATTACTCGACTACTGCCAAATCAAGAAACTGGAAAGAACCACTAATGGGATAAAGCTACAATAAAAATTCAAATTCTGATGTGTTACAGTGGTGCAGTCGACTAGAGGTGATTTAGTCAATTGATCAGCAGTTTGCAAAATAGTGCGGAGGCTTATAAATGTTGGTTTCGTGGAAAATTTGATAACAACATTTTTCAATTGATTAGTAGTTTGCAGATTAGTGCAGAGGCTTATAAATGTTGGTTCGTGGAAAATTTGATAACAACGTTTTTGGAGGTTCTTTGGGTGACTATTGTTGCATTTTAAGCAAAGATTCTATTTATGTAAAGTTGTTTACTTATCATTTTCTTTCTTGTTTATACTTTTGTATTGTTCTTTGTATCACTTGTAAGAATAGAAACTTGTAAGAGGTCTTTCTGCCTCCAGAAGATATTAGAGATAGAGAAAGCATAGTGGTGATTCCGTTAATCCACTGACGGATCATACGTAATGAAATGATAACTAGGGTTCTAAACCACATAAATCTTCATGTGGTTTTCATTTCTTTTTCTTGTTTGTTTGTGTTGAGTTTTTTATACTATTTCTGTTGCGAACTAAGTCATTGTAGACTAACACGAAAATAAATTGACAAGCGTTTATTCATGCTACTCTAACTGCATCTAACGATCTTATGCAATTAGCATAATCTATGGTCAGGACACTAATAAAGTTTTTGATTCTAGTATAAGTTAAAGTAAAACATTGAAAGCGAGTGTCCACCAAAAAAAAAGGAACCTATTTGCAACGTTCTTCAAAAGTATAAACCTATTGAACCTTCACCGTTTCTTTCTTTCAATACAAGAACTATTGGTTGAATGTACATAAAATTCTAACTTTTGTTATATATTATGTTTTTCTTTCAATTAAAATTTTACTTCTATTTAATCTCTAATTTATTGGTTACTTAAGCTAAACCAAACCAACTATTATAGAAATCCAATCAAAGTGTAATTAGCTAGGGTATGTTCCTTTAGTTAGGGCTTATCATATGAATTTAGTTGGTTCAAATTGGGTCAAATTCAGGCTTGATTTCACTGGTTTATGGTTGAACAAGCTTATTTTGTTTCAAACTAAATTTAGTCATTTTTTGGTTCAATTGGAGAAGTTTTGAGATAAAATCCTTATTTATTTTTCTTTTCTATCCCTCACCATACTCCTCTTTGCCATCCAATCTCTCCCCCTTTACACTCCTCTCTCCCTCCCACATGATCTCTCTCGCCTCTCCTCTCTCCCTCCAATTCAATCTCTCTCGTGCCTCTCCTATCTCCCTCCCACTTGATCTCTCTTGAGCATGCAACATTATTGTTGATTCAATTAAGAAGTTAGATCATTAAATTGAGACGCTGGTGGATGTCACTCCTTCCTCTCTTTTTCTATAGGTCAACCTCTCTCTCCTACTTCAGATCTCTTTGTCACACACACCTCTCACGAGTCAACTTCTCCTTCTTCAATGTTGGTGCACCATTCTCACTACATCGTCAACATTGTTGCTCATGTTGGTATCAATGTCATTCCACGTCTTAGTGTCGGTGTGGAATGATCTAGACCAATATATACTATGATGGGTCAAACATGAAAACTAATATCTATTGATGAAAGGTAGTATCTCAAGTTGAGTACGCAATGGTGATTGGTTTATTGATTTATGACATCACTGTACTAGACACAGCATCACATTTGCAGTTTGAAACCTTAGACAATATACTAACAATCTCATACATGTATATTATAATGCTATTAAAAGGATTATGGCATACCTAAAAGAGACTATGGACCATGATATGTTTCTATAGGTATGAGATAACACTCTATGCAAATTTGATAACCAATCTTGATGATCATCCATCTACTAGTGGATGAATTTTCATCCTTGATTGAGGAATTATTTGACAAGGTTACAAGAAAACATGAATTATGAATCCAATTATGATATCAAAGTTTGTCATTGTTAGTCGAAGGGAAGAAGCGGTATGTCTTAGAGGTTTATTATTCGATATTCTAGTTTGGCTCAAGCCTTTTTGTCTATGGTATGCTTATTTTATGATAGCCAACCTATATTAGTTGTGCCTTATATCAATGTTTGTGATGTAAAGTTAGCATATTCAACTAAGCCAAAGCTATGAGAGAAGTTTGTTTAAACATGATATAATCATCATTGACTTTGTTAGATGAGGTGAAAATTAAATGGAACCTAGAAAACTTATTAGATCTGAATCACACACCATTGTTATATACACTTTGAGATAGTTGATTACAACAAGTTGATGAAATCATTTTGACTTATCAGCAATAAGTTCCTCGATAGTCATACTTGTTATTTATATTACT
>NW_027434719.1:0-2223 GCF_044706935.1 Curcuma longa
GTGACTACTAATTGTGACTCTCACAATATGTGACCATGTCCTTCTATCCTTGATATCAAGATTGATTAAACCGAGGCATAGACCGTGTCATCCTCTAATCAATCTATGTCTTGAACTCCAAGTAGACTCACTCAATCAAACGAGCTCAACATCTCATGTTGACTCATTTGGGCATGACCATGCACTTTAGTGGTCTCACTCTATCAAGAACTAATATATCACTCCCGTCATATAGGAGGGATAGATCCCATCTACATCACTCACATCCCACCACATAATTTGTTACATACCCAGTAATCGCCTTTATAGTCCACCCAGTTACGGGTGACGTTTGACGAAGCCAAAGTATGTAACTCCTTATGTTGGGAACCATGGTGACTTCAGGTCTAAGGACTAATAGTCATACTAATAGCCACATGAGAAAGTATATGACACTCATATAACGATCCATGATACTTTCTCATGGCGGGTCATTCAGTATACATTCTCCAATGCATACCCATGTGTCAACTTGATATCTCATATCCATGACTTGTGAGATCAAGTCATCATGTTGACCTACATGCTAGTCTCAACGTATTAACATTGTCCTTGAATGTTAATACTTGACTAGGAATGTTTTAGAGTAGTGTTCTCTATATCATCTCACTATCGATTCTACCAATCGATTGATATAGATATGAACCTACTACTCAAGGACGTTACTATACTTAGTTATTACAAGTGTATAATAACTAAAAATGAAATGCCTTTATAAATAGAAATATGATACAAAGTCCATACAATCATCATATGATTGGCTCTAGGGCTCTCACTAACACATTCTGTTGGGGTGTACCAAAAATGAAATGCTCTGATAAGTAATTTATAAGGTATCACCACCACGATCAGATCGTAGTGGCTTGATACTTTTACCATGATGTTTCTCCACATCAGCCTTGTACTCTTTGAATTTATCAAAGCACTCGGACTTGCGGCGCATCAGGTAAATGTAACCATATTAAAAGAGACGAAGTATTCGAAACCACCTCTTGCCTGGATAGTCATAGGACCACACAAATCAGAGTGAACCGGTTCTAACACATCTTTGGCTCTATACCCCTTAGCCTTGAAAGGCCTCTTGGTCATTTTACCTTCCAAGCAGGATTCACAAGTTGGGAAATTTTCAACTACCAGTGAACCCAAGGGTCCATCGGCTACCAACCTTTGAATTCTACTCAAGTTAATATGACCTAACCTTAGATGCCAAAGATATGTTTGGTTCATTTGTGAAGGTTCTTTTCTCTTAAGGTTAGTAGATGTGCTATTAGATTCTACTTGTTGCATCGCGGGAGTTATTGGTTTTAAAATGTATAAATTGCCAACCAATGTACCAGAACAGATATTAACCCTATTTTTCTTGATGATAACTTTATCATCAAAAGAAACAGAATATCCATCCAAAAATAATTTAGAAACTGAAATTAAATTCTTTCTAAAATTTGGTACATAAAGACAATTTCTCTCCCACTGCAACAGCTGCCACCTTTGTAGCATTGCCCATGTAGACGGTAATCTCCCCTTCACTCAGTCGTCGGGTTTCCTGGAACCCCTGCAAGGTATTGCAGACATGATCAGTGGCTCCTGTATCTACACACCAGGTACTGGTAGATAGCACCGCTAAACATGTTTCAACGACTAAAGAAAAGATATACCCTTTTTGTTCTCTCTTTTGTGAGGACAATCCGCATTCCAATGTCCTGACTGCTTGGTCACCTGCCTGGCAGCCTGTCTTTGATGTCCGAAGAGTTTCTCGAGATTGAGCATTATGTCATAGGCAGTCGTCATGGCCTGATGCTGATGTTGCAGTTCATTTGACATGGTCGCCAAAATATAACACTGCAGCATCTCATCTGCCTTAACCCATTTCCTATGTCTCTCTATCTCATCTTCGGGAGCATCCCTTTCAGGTAAGCTAGGACATTCCTGGAGAAGTACAAACTTGTACTCCTCCGCAGTCAAGACAATGTCCAAGTTGCGTTTCCAATCTATATAGTTAGGACCAGTAAGTTTATTTTCTTTGAGAATAACGGCTAGTGGGTTGAAAGCCATTCTAAGACCTGAGAATCACAAAGTCAAAACTTTAGAATTCAGAATTATATTGATTTCCTCAAACAATATAATTTAAATTCAACCAACACCTCAAACACCGAGAATTTCGTATGCCACGATAGTGTGGACGTA
>NW_027434720.1:0-1149 GCF_044706935.1 Curcuma longa
AATAAATCATTGGTGTTCTAATGTTACTTAGGTTGGTTTAAGGTGATTCTAGATAGCCTGGTTCAAGGCTCTCCTGTGTCACGTCAGGCGCCCCAGAATACTACTAGATTCCTACCCCCTGTCACAGGGTATCCCAATAGAGACCTCTCCCCAACGCTAGGTAACCGTTAGTTATCCCTCATAAACATTATCCATAGCTTAAACAATCCTTCGGAATGTCCGGTTAAGACTCTCCTCCTGTCACGAGGCATCCCGGGTGTACGATCCTAAGAATTCCTCAAACAATGAATAATCTCTACCCTCATGGATTCATACTATTCACAAGCATATCATCAAATAAGTATTGAGCAAAAATCCACAAAGCAATTGCCTAATAACATCATAAAACATGGTAAATTAACAAATCACAAGTTTACAATCATCCAATGACCCTGATTCTTCCTAATCCTAGAATCTGGAGGACTACTCCATATGGGGGAGATTACAACTCGAAGGAGAAGCAAGTAAAAGGACTTATCAAGGATCTCCTTCTTCTCCGGACTGCAGTCTCCTCGATGGCGAGATGTAAATGTGATGGAGTACCCGGACGGATGGATGGATCGTCGAATCTGGCTCCGGAATGAGGCGTCGGCTGGCTCTAGCGCGCTCCAGTGGCTCTTCAGAAGATCTCCCCCCCCCTTTCTAGGGCCCTTAAGGGAGTCTATTTATAGGCCCCCACAAAAGACCCTAAAAATCAGCCAAGCACGCCCCCGTCACACGGCCGTGTCTGGCAGACACAGCCTGTGGATGAGGCACGGCCGTGCCTGTGAGGCACGCCCAGACATTGCTTGATTCTGTCCTGAGGCACGGTCGTGCCTGTGAGGCACGGCCAAAGCTGATCTTCACTCGGCTGGGAGACACGCCCGTGCCTGTGAGGCACGGGCTGAGGCTGGCGCTTCTCTGTTGGATGACACGGCCGTGTCTGTGGGACACGGCCATGCTTTGGCATGACTTTGTGGAAGACACACGCCCGTGTCTCCCAGACACGGCCGAGAGCAGGGGCTTCTCTGGTGTGAGACACGGCCGTGTCTGGAGGACACGACCATGTACTGGCTGCTGCTCTGGTGGGGGACACGGCTGTGTCTGAGAGACACGGCCATGTACTAAATT
>NW_027434721.1:0-1077 GCF_044706935.1 Curcuma longa
ATTGGCACATTAAGTGCTTCCTTCATCTTCTTAGCCTTAGCTCTTATAATTGGGATTCCATTGATGCATAATGGATCATCAACTTTACCTTGAATAGAATTTGTAGATTTTGAATTATCTTCGATTTGATAGGTTGTAGGATCTATGATTCATCCTGAATCAAAAGTTATGCTTATTTGAAGTTTGGTCTGTTGTTTCACATTAATCAGGCTGCCTCGAGACAGAGATCATCACGATCATACTGGAAACTATTGGTTCGGACATGGTCGTGCCAAGGGGTACCGGGGGGCATGCTGAAGCTCTACACTCTTGTTCCAAGGCTTTTTAAATTTAATTTAGTTCTGGTTTCACATCCTATATCAATCACAAAGTATAAAGTGCAGTTCTCCAAACTAAAAGAATGAAAATGATGCAAAAGAAATAAGTATGTAAAATATGTTCATGCTATGTAACAAATGTATGTAACTTAAACTTTTGTTTGTCCTTATGCAAAATCTCTAATCTAGATCTAGATGTGTGAGCGATGCATTATAATCCTAACGAATAGTCTAATCCTATCATGTGGCCTAACTGATGAGCAAAGATAACCAAATTGTCTTAATGTGACCTAACTGAAAGTTTCCTGTGCTTAGTGCAAAAAGTGGCTTAACTCTTTTTAGTTTCAACTTCCAATCCTAGTCAAGTCACAGTATAATCGTGTTTCTAAGGCTTCTAGCGATAGGCACTTACCTACCACATGTTTGCCTCCCATAGGTGCTATGCACTATCTACACAATGCATCAAAGTACTTGATATCAAGAGAAATATGATAGATATTTCTCTAGTAACCTAATTCAATCTCAAAGGAGTACTATATCGGTTTCCACTTACGACAATAGTTTTTATTCTTTTTTTCTTCTTTCATAATTTTTTTAGCAAAGAAACATGCTTTAAGAACCAAAATGAGTACCAAAATATATGATAAGCATATCAGGATTTTGATTTTTCCTAATGAATATCATGATTCAAGTTTTTTCAGTAACCAAAATGTAGTGAGGTGTCACATGGGAAACAAAAGTACCAGTGGTTCTATGAATC
>NW_027434722.1:0-4442 GCF_044706935.1 Curcuma longa
ATTTTGAAAGATTAATTTAAAATATTAATTTTGAAATATTAATATAAAATATTAATTTTGAAAAATATTAATTTAAGTTTTAAAAGTTTAAAATATTATTAAGTTTTGAAAATAATTAAAGTTAAAAATTTATTAAGTTTTGAAAATAATTAAATTTTTTTAAATTAATTAAGTTTTGAAAGATATTTAATTTTAGAAATTAATTTAATTTTGAAAGATTAATTAAAATATTAATTTTGAAAGATTAATTAAAATTTTAATTTTGAAAATTAATTTAAAATATTAATTTTGAAAGATTAGTTTAAAATATTAATTTAAAATATTAATTTTAAAAGATTAATTTAAAATATTACTTTTGAAAGATTAATTTAAAATATTAATTTTGAAAGATTAATTTTGAAATATTAATTAAAATATTTGAGATTAATTAATCAGAATTTTATACTTGATTAAATTATTTAATTAGGTCAAATTATTTTAGTTTGTTGGGTTATTTTTAAACATGATTACCTAACTCATCTCACCCAGTCTAAGTGATCAATCAGTGATCCTATGGGTATTTGTGAGATGATTTTCTAATTTTATCTTGGTTTATTGTGAAATGTATCTATATTTGATTAATCTTGAGTTAGATTCAGGTTTAATCGTCAATTGATTTAGTACATATTTCAAAAATTAATTTCCAGGTCGTGGCGAGGCACAGAGGCCTTCTTAGTTATCGAAGCAATGACCACTTTGTAAGATAAAATCAATTTAAGAAATTATAGATTTAACCAGTTTGTTGATAAACCTTCGTCTAACTAGTCTAGGATGTGGCGAGGTAGCTTCGATCAGTTTGATTTGACTAAGTGAATCAATTCAGGTACTCCTTACCCTTCTTGATCACTTATCCTAACTTCCCTAACGTACTATCATCTCGCCCCACCCTAGTACTAGGTTAGCAAGAGTTAATCAAATAGTTCATCCTTAATCTAACCTAATTTTCTATTGCAGAAAAGTAAATCTAAGTTAAGCATGTGATCAAACAATAAGATTTGGTTCCCCTGAGATCGTGTCCCTTGATTGGTCAAATCAAGTGAACCTGATCCTTAGGAACCAAGTATTGGTTCAGTCTGACTGGGTTAACCAGTCTTGACTTAGGAACCCACGCTTGGACTCTAGTTCAGTTTCTATATGTGAGTGCAATGAATGATCTATTCTTAGCCGCATATCTGATGTCCGATTGATTGTATCCAGCCTTCTACGATCCAAGCATCATATCTAGATACTTGGACCCGGAGGTGAATTTTTCAAGCGATCTTCTGAGCTCGCTGACTTGAGTCTTTAGTTGAGCATTTTCTTCCACGAGTCGAATCCTCAACCGATTCATTCTGAGTCAGTGGCTAAGGTTTGACTTTCTCCTTGAGGAATACTAACTCCTCTTAGAGCAATTCAACCAACGCATCGGCCTTAGCTAACTTCTTACTTAAACTAATTATAATAGAAAATAAGCGTTCGTTACTTACATTGGGGTTCGGGTCTTTTGAACCGGATATAGATCCGTGGCTTTCGCTGTCCAAGTCGTAGTCACTCTGGTTCGAATCATCCTGGGCCGGTAGAGCGAGGAAGCTGGTTGTCGGTTCCTCATCCGATTCGTTAGAAGACGACTCGTCCCAAGTTGCCTTTAGTGCTTTCCGTTTCGTCCTCTAACAACCCTAGATTGGTATATGTCAAGAGTAGGGTTGCAAATTAGAATTTATAAATTTTTTGAAAACCCATAATAAATTCAAATAAATGAAGTATAGGGGCCTCGAGTCGTACTTTTCCAAGGACTAGTAGACAATTGTTCAATTTAAGCTTACGTGTCGTTCTTTTTAGGATTTTCTATTTGAATGGGGGTTTTGGTGTTTTTGGAATGAAATGTAAATTTAAAAACCATTAAATGAAACAAATTGCAAGTTTTTAAAATCAACAAGCCAATTCCTAAAATGCAACGAAAGTGCTTAAACCTAGCTACCCTAAATCTAATACGCGGTAAAAAACTGAAACTGAACAGTACTTATGAAACAAAACAGTAACTAAAGAGATCAATTCAACTGAATGAAGAAATTCAAGAGTAATTCAAATCAGAGAATTCAACTACAAAAACTAATGAATTAATCAAGCAATTTGAATTCAAACAATAGGAAATGCATCTGTTGAACAATCAAAAGTATTAGAACAACTAAAGACAGTTTCAGAAACTAAAGAAAAACAGAAACATAAACTATCAGAAACTTGAATTTCCCTTCCATTTCAATCTCCTCCTTGCCGTCACACAAAGCCTGATCAAAGATCAGAAATCCCAATTAGCTTCTCATGAACCACACTCGGCTTGCTCCGAATCGACCTTGAGCAACGTAGCTCAGAAAACCTCCTCCTCGCTGCGCCGAACAGAGCTAATCATGTTCTGAAAATCCAGTTGAAAATGTTGAAAATTGCTTGCAATGTGATGCTCCAAAATCCTCAAGACCCCTTGGAGAGCCCCTCCTCATGATCTTAATGGCTTCGATTGGTTGTATTCGAAGAACCAGCTGACATCCCAAGTGGCAGAACCAAGCTTTGCCGAGACCCTTAACAGCCAATTTCGATCTTGATTGACGCCGAACACAGCTTGTAATAACCCTCTAGAATCTGGAGATCAATGTAGAATGAAGAAATCCGAGCTTCCCTAAAAAAATAAAGAAAAACAAAGAAAAAACAAGGAAGACGGCGCTGCTACAGTACCCATGCATGGGTTTCTCATTAAAGCTAGGTTACTGTAGCAAACGGTTTGGTTGACTTGAGTTTGACCCGGGTTAGCCTGTTTTGATCAAACTCACTCAATTTAGCTCCAAATTGGCTTCAATCTGCATGGGTTTCATCCTAATCGCACTTGAGTCTTGATTCATGAAGTTGGATCGATCAATTGGGTCAATCTTGGCTCGATTCGATTATGGTTGAGCTTGATCTTGGTGCAATTTGAGCCCTACAACCAATTAAATTCAATTAATGCAAAATTCACCATTAAATCATGAAAATTATAATCAAACCTCAAATTATGCAATATATCACAAATATAATCAAATTAAATCATTAAGCAATTTATTTTCATGAAAGAATCCAAAATTGAATCGATAAAGTGCATAAAAATCCTAACTTGTCAAATTCCCCCACACTTAGCCTTGAGCATCTCGCTCAAGTCAACAAAGTAAACTGAGATCGTACTCCTAGATCATTCTCAATCATGATTAGAAACAATTAAAAGGGAATTATGTCACGACCCGGGAGATAGCCGTCCGAAAAATTTCGACAGCACCTCCCCAATATCACTGACAATTCCCTGTATACACACATATATAAAGGCCCACTACAAAATATGGATTTAGACAAGTAATGAAAATAAAAGTGACCCACACGACCACATACACATCCTACACAATGCATAAGAATGAAATTCTAATTCTACACAACGATTAAAGAATAAGTTCGTAAAGTAACGAAAATCCAAAGTTTTGTAAGCGGAAACGTAACAAGAACAAGTATGTAATCAAAATAGGAAATATGCTATAGTTTTGAAAACACCGAAACGAAATCAGAAAGTCCGATACGGTAGAAAGTAAACCAACGATACAAGTATACCAACACATGCTACAAACACATCCCACACACACACAGTCCTAGTCGTGAGATGGCATCACTGGCAGATCTCTAGCATCCTCTGTAAGCTCCTACCTGATATCTGGGAAGACAGAAAAATCCCAGGGTCCAAAAGATGTGAGTATAAATACTCAATGGGTAATATAGAAAGACAGTGCATGAATAAAAGAAATAGCAAAAGGATAGATACATACCAAAGATCAACAAGGTATCAAGAATATCTCTACAAATAATAACAACTAACATGGATCTCATGTAATGCACCATATGAATGACATGTCAAGCACAGTGCAACAGTCAAGAATCAAACAAGTAGACAATCAAAATGCAGTATCAGTACGGTCCAATACATATATATCATGCACATGATGTGCATACGCATGATGCAACTGCTCCACTCACTACAGCACTCGTGCAAGCATCTGAGGCTGGGATGGTCGGCATCTGGGGATCAGTACTCCGTGCCCTACAACAAAGTAGTCCGGTGATCCAAATCAGGGATCAGTGCTCCGTGTCCGATGATCCCGTAGCTATGATAAGCTACATATCCTATGGCCGATATCTGTCCTCTAATACTCATCACCGATGTACTAACCATGTACTCTCCGAGTACCACCCCTAACCGGTGTCGAGGTCAAATCATCGACTCGGCTGCGTACACTGCCATACAATCATCGACTGCGTACACTGCCATACAGTCACCATCATCGCGATGGAAATAGGGTATGATATCCACCTATGTAGATATACAAATAAAGTCATCTGATGAGCATAGATCATATAGG
>NW_027434723.1:0-1672 GCF_044706935.1 Curcuma longa
CACGCCAGTCGATCAGAGGAGGTCGCACGTGATTTCCTTCTGGATTTGCTCGGCGGCGCTGATCGGGATGAGCAAGCGTGAGGAGAGGAATCAGATTTCTTTCTTTTTTGCACATTGGACGGTGATTGGGGATTTCTTTCCCCTTTTTGCTCGCGAGTGGCAGACGACGGCGAGCTGTGGAGAAGTGCGCGATCGTGCGAGGAAGAAGCCAAATCGGGATGAGTGAACTAGGGAAGTCGATTTAGGGTTGCGACGCCCGAAAATTCTCAAAAATAGTTTTAGAAATATTCTATGATTTTTCTGGAATTTTAGAATATTTTTCTGAAATTTTAGATTAGCGGAAGTAGCAAAATTAAATAGGAAGAAAAAATATTCAAGGCGAGATTCTAACCCACAACCTATCGGAATCTGCAATTCTTTAGATATTTCCAATAACCAAAAATCCAATAGATCCGTTCTGAAAAAAGAAGCAACCGAAATTTAATTATAGGCGAGTTAGTTTAAAATAAATAGGAAGAAAAATGTCCGAGGCAGGATTTGAACCCACAACCTTTAAGAATTTGCAACTCTTAAAATATTTCCAATGACCAAGAGACCCAGCAAGTTTGTTCTGAAAAAGAAGGAACCGAAATTTAATTATAGGCCAGTTAGGTCTAGGAATCACTTAATATAAATAGGAGGCTTAAGAGAGGGTTTTGATTATCTTCAAAAATCCTTCCCTCCCCTCTCGCCCAGAACGCCGTCGCCCTCTTTTCTCCTCTCTCTTGGCGCCCCAAACTCGAAGAACGAGGAGTCCGTCCCCCAGGATCACAAGGAAAGTTTCCGTAGAACTTCTTCTACAAGGACGCTCCTCTCCGCGATAAGAACGCGTAGATATAAGAAGATCACCGAGAAGATCTTCTTCTCTAACGGAAGAATTGTAAGGAAATTAGCGCAAAAGGTAAGTACATCTCTCACCTGCAGTATGAGTTGTTCCGTTACTTTCTTTATTGTTTCCACAATATGATTTGATAGAGCATGCATAAAGTATTCTTTCCATGACATCATTTTAAGTTAAAGCAAGTGTAAATTTTTCTTCCAAATTGCATGATATAAGAAGTATAAGAAATGTATATTACATTTAAGAGGCGGGTATCGGGCCAAAGGTTCGCCCATAATGAATTCTGGGCCAAAGGTTCGCCCATAAGGAAAGCAATTTCATGCCAAAGGTCGCCTGATAAGATAAGTCCTCTGGTAGCATTCGGTGGCTAGTTACCCCGAGTTCTATCAGAGATGCGTGCATTGATACTCTGCCAGGGCTCATGACTCTGTTAAGTATGTTTACTTATTTCCTGTTTAATTACGAAAGAATACATGAAACGATTTTCGTTGTTTTGTGAGATTAGGTATGTACTTATTAAGCGTTGCTTATAGTTTGCATTCCTCATATTGTAGATAAATAAAAGGAAAAGTTTTAGGAAAGAGGAGGCAGCTGGAAAAGGGTTTGATGTGTGGTGTTGTGGCGAAACCAGGAATAAGATCAAGGATTAAGAATTAAATAAATATTTATTTTATGTCCAAGAATTTATATTTATTTCTTTGCTTCCGCATGTTAAACAGAAAAAGAATATTTTATTTGAGTTATGTTATTAAATTTAAAGTACGTAACGTCTCCCTATTAGTATAAGAAAGA
>NW_027434724.1:0-1145 GCF_044706935.1 Curcuma longa
GGGGGATGTTACAAATGGTATCAGAGCAGGTTCCGCCCTTCCGCCACACTCACATCAGACATCAATCTTGTCGCTTTCCAAGTAAGAATGTAAACTTAGACTTTACTTTCTTTTATGATCAGTATGATTTTAGGTTAAACATGCTTATGATTATTAGCCTAAAGAATGATTATTAAGTTATACATGTTAAATGGATGCAAGGTTTGGATAGAATATTAACCTTACCTTTGGCCTTATTCGTCCCTTATGCATAGAAAAAGAAGAATTCTCAACTTAGACATGTTCATATATATACGTATATAAGATAATGAAGTATTAATTGAATAAAAGTTTACTTTGGTATTACTTGTCATGTATGAATAGAAAGAGATGGCTAGAAGACGTGCTAATACTGAGCTGAATAATGACCTCAATCTCAGCGAGATGAGGTTAAGACTAAGAGAAGAGCTGAGTTAACTTCAACTTGCAAAGATAAAGATAGAGTAAGGTTCTTTGTAAGTTGACTTAAGGAAAAAATGATTCTTCAAGTTTGTAAATGGATGAATTAATCAAATATTTAAAATGAGATTTCACTTTAAAGAAATTATTAATGCAATCAACCAATTAAGGTAGCTATTGACGGAATCAAAAATTCGAAAAAACAACTCAGGAACGTGAAGAAGATAGGAGCTAAAAATACCCAGGAGTTGTTTTAAGTTTCGAGGACGAAACTTTTATAAGGATGGGAGATTGTAACGCCCGAAAAATCTCAAAAATAATTTTAGAAATATTCTATGATTTTTCTAGAATTTTAGAATATTTTTCTGGAATTTTTGGAGTAGCGGAAGTAGCAAAAATAAATAGGAAGAAAAATGTCCAAGGCGGATTTGAACCCACAACCTTTAGAAATCTACAACTTCTAAAATATCTCCAATAACCAAACGGCCCAGTAGTCTGTTCCGAATAAAAAGGAACCAAAATTTTATTTATCGGCGAATTAGGTCTAGGCATCACTTAATATAAATAGGAGGCTTAAGAGAGGGTTTTGATCATCTTCGAAAACCCTTCCCTCACCTCTCGCCCAGAACGCCGTCGCCCTCTTTTCTCCTCCCTCTCGGCGCCCCAAACCCGAAGAACGAGGATTCCGTCCCCTATGATCACAAGGA
>NW_027434725.1:0-1282 GCF_044706935.1 Curcuma longa
AGGCTTACGAAAAACTTCTTCTACAAGGACTCTCCTCTCCGCGAGAAGAACGCGTAGACATAGGAAGATCGCCGAAAAGATCTCCTTTTCTAACGAAAGAATTGTAAGAAAATTAGCGCAGGAAGTAAGTACATCTCTCACCTGCAGTATAAGTTATTTTCGTATTGTTCTTTCGCATGGTTATGTTAAGTTTTCCATGACATGATTTCTGTTAAACATGAATGTATTTATATGTATGCTCTTTCCATGACATGATTTATGTTAGACGTGAATGTATTGATGTGTTCTTCCTCTAGTATGATTCATGTTAGAATAGGAATATATATATATATATATATATATATATATATTCTTTCCATAGCATGATTTAGGATTTAACCATGAATATGTAAATTATTCTTCCTATTTAGGATGGAAGTAAAGTATGATGAATGAATGATGAAAGGACAAAGATGTAATAAGTAAAAGTATAAGAACTTTATGATATGTAAAGAAATGTATTTTACTTTTAAGAGGCGAGTATCGGGCCAAGGTTCGCCCATAATGAATTCCGGACCAAAGGTTCGCCCATAAGGAAAGGAATTCCAATGCCAAAGGTTCGCCCATAATGAATTCTGGGCCAAAGGTTCGCCCATAAGGAAAGGAATTCCAGGCCAAAGGTCGCCTGATAAGATAAGTCCTCTGGTAGCATTCGGTGGCTAGCTACCCCGAGTCCTATCAGAGATGCGTGCATTGATACTCCGCCAGGGCCCATAAGTATGTTTAAGTATGTTTACTTATTTTCAAATGTATGAATTTTCAAATATAAAGAAGTTTAGAAATTTTCTATGCAATACAAGTATTTCCATGTTCAGGTAGTTTCTGGTTAAGTACATGTCTTTATAATTACAAGTCCTTTCCTGTTTAATTCCAAAAGAATGCATGCAATGATTTTCGTTGTTTTGTGAGATTAGGTGTGTACTTACTAAGCTTTGCTTATAGTTGCATTCCTTATACTGCAGATAGAGGTAAAAAAAAGCGTTAAGCAACGGGAGGCAGCAGGAGCAGTGTTCGATGTGTGTGGCGGCGGAACCGCGGATTAGAATAAATAAATAAATAACCATGATCAACAAGATTAAGAATTAAAGAAATGTTTATTTTATCCCAGAAGTTATTTATTTCTTTTGCTTCCGCATGCTAAACAGAAAAATATTTGAGTAATTTTATTTAATGAGTAAAATTTAAGGAAAGTTTAAGTACGTAACGTCTCCCTATTAGTATAAGAAAGAGGGGGGTGTTACAA
>NW_027434726.1:0-1791 GCF_044706935.1 Curcuma longa
CAATAATGATCCTCTAGTGGAATGGATCGTTATTGATGGATGTAGGTGTGTATTCGGGGTTGAATACGGGATCCGAAACCCATCAGAAGGCCAGATCTAATACCTCCTCGAGGTCCCCACTGTAGCCTAAAGACATCTTCAAAAGGATGCAATCAAACGGATGAGATTAGTTCTTAGCCGTCGGATGAGATTTAGATCTCAACCGTTGGATGAGATTAGTTCTCGACCGTAGGATGAGTTTATGGATGAGATCAACTTGTATCCGTGGGATTAGATCAAGTTGCATCCATTGGATCGAAATAAATAAAGAGAAATAGAAGAGAATAGATTAGAACCGTTGGATGAGATTAAGTCGCGTCCGATGGACGAGATCTCTCCGGTTCGGTTTTAATTCTCTTTGGAAGGAAGAACCGGTTCACGAGGTGAACCAGAGTTGGTTCATTGAACCACACGCCCAAGAGAAAGGATCTGGGCCGTTGGATCGAATCAATTAAGTTATATTAAAGGAGATTATATTAGAACCGTTAGATGAGATTAAGTTGCATCCGACGGATGAGATCTCTTCGGTTCGGTTTTATTTTCTATCTTAATATAAAATTGGTTCGCGGATTAAACCCATCCAATCCCATAAGTGGCCGGCCACTTTAGATAGGGATGAGATGGTTTGGTTTTTTTTAGAAAAGAAAAACCAAATTAAAAGATCCGACGGTTGCAATTTATTTAATCGGCTGAGATTTAAAATAATTCTGGAATTTGGAATTGGTTATAAAAATAATTCCAAATTAGAATTAATTTATAATATCCGGCCAAAATTAATAAATTGAATAAAAATTGATTTTGGTTTTTTATTTTAAAAGGAAAAACCAAATTAAAAGATCCGACGGTTGCAATTTATTTAATTGGCTGAGATTTGAAATAATTTTGGAGTTTGGAATTAATTATAAAAATAATTCTGAATTAAAATTATTTTATTATTATTATATCCGGCCAAAATTAAATAAGATTGGATAAAATTGATTTTGGTTTTTTATTTTAAAAGGAAAAACCAAATCTAAAGAATCCGACGGTTGCAATTTAATCTAAAGATCTAAGATTAATAATCTTTCTAAAAGATCTAGAATTGGTTTATAAAATCAGAAAAATTCTAGAAAAATTTCTTTAGAAAGATGGAGGCTTGGTCTTTGGGCTTAAGGCTATAAAAGGGAGGGTATAGGGGGCGGCAAAAGCATTCAAGAGTTCCAAGGGAAGAAAGCTCCGAATCGATTTCGGAAACTTTTCTTTCTTCCTTCCTCTTGCCGCCGCCCAACCTTCTCTTCTTCCTTTTCTTTTTCTTCTCCTTCCACCGCCCCTTCTCCTTCTCCTCTTGAGGTGGCCGGACCTCCTCTCCAAGGTGGTGGCCGAACCTAGCAAGAAGACAAGACAAGGTGAAGCCGCTGCGAAAGGAAGCAAGGCGATCCAAGGTTCTTCATCCGGAGAATTTGCATCTTTTATTTCTGGAGGTTCGTTGTCCACCCAACGTCCAGGAAGAAGCTAGGAATACAGTGGAAGGCTCCGAGGTCATCAACAAGGTTCTGGTAAATTTATTTTCCGCAAGTTTTAATTTTCTAGAACTAGTCGTAGAAACCGTAGAAGATAATTTAGGAATCGGCGATCCTGAAGGATTCTTTGACTTAGTCTTTTGTAGACTTTGTCAATTAATCCAGGCGGGATAAAATTTTTGTCCTGTGGGGTTCTATGCTTTTCGGAGCGGATAGAATCCGGATCGCAGGACGGAGATCCAGAACGCCAACA
>NW_027434727.1:0-2989 GCF_044706935.1 Curcuma longa
AAGATTAGTCTAACCCAAGTTAGGTTAATTGAATAGATTAAACTAACTTTGGTTTAATTAGGGTTTCTTCGATATATCATGGCATTCAGGATGGTATTATTCTTCTTGCAGGACCCTGAGCGATTATAGGACTTTGATACTATACGAGGATCAGTTCTAGTATTTGACTTGCGATACATCTGGTGGGTAATCTTTGTATTTGGTCAATACAAATCTACTCTCTTTTCAGTGCATGATTTCTTTTTCTGTTGTTGATTACATTCCTATACCTGTTTGTGGGTAATTTACTGTATTTGGTCAATACAGTTCTTTACATTTCCAGTGCATGATTCTTTAACTGTACTTGTAGTTTGATACCTTGATGCTATTCATGCCTATTATTTATATATTGCTTATGTTACTCATATTCATACCTTGCTTGACCTTATGTCTGTTGATCTTGGATTATTATTCTTGACTGTTATTTCTATCCTTGATATGACATCTGTGATCATTATGGTTATGGTTCTTTTCTCTATGATACCTGAGATCATTATCAATTATACCTACGCTTATTGATTAGTATGGTAGGTGTTGATTACTATAATTTGAGCATCTCATCATGATACATGATAAACGATTGTAAATCCCTTGTGGATCTATCGTGATGGTAGATGGCTTTTAGTGTTATATCTATATAGGTGGTTATCATACCCTATTTTCATCATGGTGATGGTGGTTGTATAGCAGTACGCAGCCGAGTCGATGATTTGCCTCGACACCGGGGTAGGGGTGGTACTCAGAGAGTACATGGTTGGTATGTCAAGGATGAGTATTAGAGGACAGATATCAGCATTAGGATACGTAGCTTATCATAGCTACTAGATCACCAGACTACTTGATTGTAGGGCGCGGAGCACTGATCCCCCGATTTGGATCACCGGACTACTTGATTGTAGGGCGTGGAGCACTGATCCCCCGTTTTGGATCACCGGACTACTTTGTTGTAGGGCGCGGAGTACTGATCCCCCGATGTCGGGCATTCCCAGACTCAGATGATTGCACGAGTTCTGTAGTGAGTGTGGCAGTTGCATCATGCATATACGCATCATTTGCATGATATATATGTATTGGACCACACTGATACTATATTTTGATTGTCTACTTGTTTGATTCTTGACTGTTGCACAATGTTTGGCATGTCATTCATATGGTGCATTACATGAGATCTATGCTAATTGTTTATTACCTGTAGAGATATTGTTGATACCTTGTTGACCTTTTGTATATATCTATACTCTTGTTATTTATTTCGTCATGCACTTTCTTTCTTTATTACCCACTGAGTATTTGTATTCATACCTTTGGGGATTTTTCTGTCTTCCTAGATATCAGGTAGGAGCTTACAGAGGATGCTAGAGATATGCCAGCTATACCATCTCTCGAAGTGGATTTTGATACATGTGTGTGTGGATGTATTGTAGTATATGGTGGTATACTTATATTGTTGGTTTACTTTCTACGGTTTCGGACTTTCGATTTTGGATTAAAGGTATTAGTAGATTATATGGGATTTTTTGTTTCCGCTCGCTGAGTTCTGAGTTTTTTTTTTCATACTTATCAGGCTTATTGTCTATTCGTTGTGCGGAATGTGATTTCTTATAGTATGCATGTGTGTAGGATGTGTAAGTGGTCGTGTGGGTCACTTTTACTTTTGTTACTTGTCTAAATCCATATTTTGTAGTATGGATAGGCCGTGTGGGCCTTATTATATGTTTGTATTCAGGGAATTGTCAGGGATACTGGGGAGGTGCTGCTGAAATTTTTTGGACGGTTATCTCCCGGGTCGTGACATGGCGTATGACGCTTAATGAAAAGGGCATCAATCGCACAGTTCTCGTTTGAGACCCACCTCTACTGATGATCCATGCAAAGTGATCTTCAAGATGACTTCCAAAGTCTTAAGTCGTATCAAAGTCTTCGGTACTAGTTGATGAGTAATAACGACCGATACGACAGAAAATCCTAATATCGAAAACACGTAACAACACACGTCGCGATCGTTGTCGGGGATTTCTTTCTATTGTCGAGAATTACAATTCTGATAACACATAACATAGAAAATCACTAGAACACTTTTCGAAAAATGGAAACATCGTAAGCAGATGGCAAAAACCTCTACGAACTACCATAATCTCGAAAAACCTACAACTTCTTCGTCTAACAAAGAATTTGACAAAAGCTTCTTTCAGTGAACCGTTCGACGGCAGCAATTAGGATTTTGGGAACCCTAAAGTGGCAGCAACTTCACCGACGGTCGGCAAGACGAGCATGAGCTTCGATCATGACAACGAAGGCAAGAAAATAGGGCAGAAGGGATTTGCGACAGATTAGGGTTTCTCTTCCTTGCTTTTCTCTCGTGCTTCTCGTTCATTGATCCCTCGGCTAGCCTCGACTTTTATCCTCACTTCTGGAGTGATAAACCTGCGCCAATGGCGGTTGCGTCCACTCTGTTGGACACGGTCATTGCTTGAAGAAGACGAGTTGTGATTGGATCAAACGCGGCTCACGTGGGTTAGGCTGGGAGAAAAAGAAAAAACCAGGTTTGATTGAACTGGGTTTGGGTCAATATTGTAGCAAATTGGTTTTACGTTTGTTTTGCCTGGTGGTTCGATGACCAAACAACCTCTGATTTTACCTAAATAAGTTTTGTTTGATTCATCTTCTTGAGATAAATCTAGTCATCCCTTTTATTTTGCCAAAATAATTTCCATTATAAACAAAATCAAGTTGGTTTAATTTTTTTGTTCAATATCAAATCATTTGGTTCAACAACCAAGCTTCTTCTGATTTAAACCAAACCAAATTTTATTTTTGTTTGGTCCAACCAAATCAACATTCTCTTGATATAAGAATCTAATTTTCAAACTCATTTTAAGTCCTTCCACAGACTTCTTGTTCGTGTGACCCAATAGGTTCCTAGTGTTGGGATGTATACAAGAATCCTAGC
>NW_027434728.1:0-2106 GCF_044706935.1 Curcuma longa
TTCTAGTGTTTCCCATCACCTAGTTATGTTGGTCGTCCATAATTAACCATTAATTCACGAAACAATCATGAATGACACATAGTAGTACATCATAATCCTCAATTAATCAAAAAATCAATGATTGATTTTAGAATGATTTCTAAACCTTTCAACTACTTTAATAAACGTGCCTCGTTCCTTTCTCCGTCCTATACCTGCTTAGATTTAGGACATGGTGTATTTGTGTCAATTCACACAGGCTGAATACGTCACACCTAGCCCAAACTACTTTCTTATCCTATGGATTCAAGTTACTTGTACATGTGTCCAAGCATGTCATACTCTTAACATGTGTTGTTTTAACCAAAAACTTTCAGTAACAATCTCAACAACCGACTGTAAGATATACGTCTCTCTTAGCAGAGAGCGGTGAATCTTTTATGAGCTATCCAAACAATTTTGTGCACTTCTACTTATACCCAATCATCCTGGGTCCACACATTATTAAAAATGTCTGCTTAAGATGTCAAAGTATAAGCCTACATGACCAAGATAACATAAATACCACAAGTCTAAGGAAACTCGCACTTAAGACACATTGAGATCTTCGTTGGCATGTGCTTAAAAAGAACCATACAAAGTCTCAAGGCTGGTCACTACAATGAACTGATTACCTTTAATCAACATCCACGTTCATCTTTCAACATTCAATGTCTCCAGCTAGTGAGATCGGCTGTTTGTTGAACCAAGGAAGTTAAACGTTCCAGTTTCAGCAGAATCGATGACGTCCGTAATCGTCAATTCATCAACTTGGGATAATTTTAATACATTCATAATTACACATATAGAGATCCTCACAAGTTGTAATCCAATCACAAATTCTCTCATGCTATGAATCGTATTGTGGGTATTCAGTAATTAAGTTTAAGATCCAATCAAACATAAGAAATTACCACTTAAAAAGTGAACTTTATTTATTATTAAACAATTTAATAATACAACCATAAGGTGATTGCCTTAGAATACCTCTCAAACATAACAACTTATATGCATTATCATTGATCTTCTGCAATATCTCACATGGCCCAATCTTTTGATCTTTAAGTTTTTTATAATCGCTAGCCAGGAAACGATCATGAGTCAAAACTGGCCAAACATAATCACCTATATCAAAAATTACTTGGCAATGATGATTCTCGACCCGAGTCTTATACTTGGTATTGTTGTCATGAATAGCTAGTTTCACTTGCTCCTGAATGCTTCGAAGATACTTTGACATCTCTTCTACCTTAGGACAAAATCGTCCTATCCGAGGAATAGGGGCCAAATCCAACACACCAGATGGATTCAGCCCATAGACAATTCAAAAGGACTTAAACCCGTGGTCCTATTTCTTGATCGATTATAAGTAAATTCTGCTTGAGGTAATGCCAAATCCCACTACTTTGGTTTAGTTCCTGTCAGACACCTCAGAAGTTGCCCAAACTCTAATTCACCACCTTGATTTGACCATCTGTCTGGGGATGGTGGTCACTGCTAAAGTTCAATTGTGTTCCCAGTTTCCCCCATAAGCTCTTTCAGAATTGACTGATGACCTTTGTATCATGATCTAAAGTCATAGATCAAGGAGCGCCATGTAAATGCACGATCTCCTTGAAGTAAAGATGGGCAATCTGTGTTGGGATCGGTGCGTTCGCTAGAGGGGGGTGAATAGCATTTTTCGATCTTTCTTTAGTATTTCACCTCAACGAGGTGACTAGTCCAAAGATCCACACACACCGCCAACGATTTCACTATGAAAAATCTCATTTTCAAAGAGCACTTTGAAGGCGTAGAAATCTTTACAAATCGATCTCTTCCTTTCACAGGATGTTTAATGAAGTTTAGAGGAAGAGAATAGAGTTTACAAAGATTGGAGTTCGTGCAAGAATGTAAGAGAATGAATCACGCCTTCTCTAATCGTCAAACTGCGTTTTTTATTGAATTCCATATATTAGTCGACTGTTCCAAGGGCTAGTCGACTGATGGGCTTCAACGGCTCTTTAATCTGCATTTAATCTGCCAGTTGTCGCCCCAACAGTCACCTAGCAGTCGACTGCCCATGAGCAGTCGACTGCCCATGAGCAA
>NW_027434729.1:0-1461 GCF_044706935.1 Curcuma longa
TTCCAAATCTAGAAAAGAAGTAGAACCTTTATTATTTCTTCCCTTGATTGCTTGGCGGTCCCCCTCAGTTTTTATTTTAAAAAAACATTTCCTTATCTAGGAATAAGTGGTCGGCCATTATCAAGAAGATTTGGTTCAATTGGTGAACCAACTTTATATTAAAGAGAAATAAAACCAAACCAAGGAGATCTCATCCATTGGATGCAACTTAATCTCATCTAATGGTTCTAATATAATCTTCTTTAATATAACTTGATCTCTTCGATCCAATGGCCACAAACAACTCACTTGGGCGTGGGCTATAGAGACGATGGGTTCGGTTCACCTTGTGAACCGGTTCTTGCTTCCAAAGAGAATTAAAATCGAACCGAAGAGATCGTCCATGGACGCAACTAGATCTCATCTAACGGTTCTAATTTAATCTCTTTTGATCCTCTTCATTTATTCGATCCATTGTATGCAACTTGATCTAATCCCACGGATACAAGCTGATCTCATCCATTAACTCATCCTATGGTTGAGAACTAATCTCATCCATCGGTAGAGATTAAATCTCATCCGACGGCTGAGAACTAATCTCATCCGTTTGATTGTATCCTTTTGAAGATGTCTTTAGGCTATAGTGGGGACCTCGAGGAGGTATTGGATCTGGCCTTCTGATGGGTTTCGGATCCGCATTCAACCCCTGAATACACACCTACATCCATCAACAACGATCCATTCCACTAGAGGATCATTATTGCACTACCAATCCAATCCCTAAATTACGTTATGGGTTCCTTCTTATTATTTTATGCATTGCTCCCCGTGTTTAAGATATCGTATGTCCGTCAATTATCTGAGTTCACTGACAACTCAATAATCGACATCTAAGACCTTGAATAGTACCACTCAACCTTATTGTCAGCCGGACCAAGTCCACTTGCAAGATTTGACTTGACAATCCTTATGAGCTCTCCAAGGGGACATCATCAGCCCTACTGGGACACGGATTCCTTCTATAATTAATGGCACACCGTATAAATAGTAACATCACCCAACTTACCGAGAATATTTGATCTGACGGAAAGATCTCACCCTTTGGTAAATCAAAGTAATAATTACTAAGTATAGGTGCCCATTTATTACATCGGGATTAAGAGTGCATAAGTATAATAACAGAGGTCTTGTTCAATTTGCGAGTCAGTGTAAATCGAACAACCTCAATGGTCCTACTCAATACACACAAAGTGCACTAGTGTAATTCTACAGTCAAGACAGACAGTCACCGAATTACACTACAACCGTTCCCGATGGTTTGTCCAAAGTCATCTTGGTTGTGAGCCTTAGTTTATAATTCACAAGGGGTCGATAATCATGGTCTTCTGTGTCTCACAGACACCAAGTTATCTACAATATAAATTACCAAAACATAATACTTTATTTCATAAATATTTATATACAAAAGAGCTAGTCTTTTCA
>NW_027434730.1:0-2153 GCF_044706935.1 Curcuma longa
TGGCATGAGACACATTATTCTAGGTTTGCAATACATCCTAGTGATACTCGTATGTATCAGGATCTGAGACGCTCGAGTATACTACTATGGTAATTAGACACTATAGTATGAAGGAAGTAAATTTGGGGACCAAATTTTTGTTAGTGGGAGAATGTAAAATACCAAAACTTAAGGAGTAATTTGCAAATAAATTTATCCTAATTATTAAGGTTTAAAAGGGAATTGATGAAGTCATTTAAGGGGTTAATCAATTATTAAAGGCTATGCACTTAATGAATTAAGTTCCATTTAGGTTCCTGGTTAAACCCATATAGCTAACCTAATGGAGAGTTTATTTAACCCTTTAATCCAACCCTATTAAACCTAATTGGGCTATGCCTAAAGCTCCATTTAAATGAGCCCAATTAGAAAAGCCCATATGCTATATTTAAGCCTAATTAATAATTAATTAGGTATAGGGATTATTGGATAATGGGTATTGGATTCGGGGTTAAACTCAAAATGGAACTTGAACCCGTTAACCCGTTAAGATTTTCCTTCTCCCACCCGTAGCAAAGGTTCTTCCCAAATCGCGATTTCGTGATGCATCATCTCCTCTCCCGATCGGCTCTCCCCTCTTCTTCCTCTTTCGCTCGAAGCTTCTTCCTCTCCCAACCATGCCGAAGCTAAATCCTTCTCTCGTCTCCAGCCGACTCTCTCTACAGATCGCGATCTCCCATTCCCGATGTCGTTGTGCCTGCTCACCGATTTCCAGCGAAGACGATCCGAAGCCTTCTCCAGCGACGATTCCCCTCTTCACCGACGTTTTTCCCTTTTCTCTGTATGAGTCCGATTCCGCGATCCCTCTTCAACGAAGTTGTGATTCTTCTTCCTCGATCAGTGTGTTTTCTTCGAACGAACTCCCGATCGACGCACGTTTCCTTTCCCTGCCATGATTTCAATTCTTATCAAGCCGTGTTGCTTCTCCTCCTCACGCCCGACTCCGCGAACGCAAGGGCAGATGCCGAGAGGCATAGGGAAGATCTTGAACAGGGAATAAGGCGTATCCAAGACCTCCTTAATTGGTGATTTTTTCGTTCCTTCTCATTACACCTACTCGTTGTTGTGAATCTTCCTAATAGGGTTTTTCATGTTCACAGCTGTTGATGGTTTGTATAAAATAACAGGAAGATCTTCATGGATCTTGAGGTGTAGATTGGAGAGGAGGCCAAATATTGGGAGTGCTCTATGTGAGGTAAATTCTTGGTTGAAGCCAATTACATCTTGTTAAGTTTTACGTTGATTGGAGGAAAATTCTTTGAAACTGAGATTTGTAGGATTAATCTGGTTGGTGTAAGATTGTGATCAGTTTGTGGAGTTGTTATGGACTCTATTGGATTTTGGATCTATTAGATCATAATTGGTTTTTAGCATGAGTCCAATTAACATGTAATTTTTCAAGTAATGAAGGAGTGGTTGAATCCGAATTATGATCTTAATAGGATTAGGTTGATTATGGTGGTTTGAAACTGATCTATTGTGATTAGGTTTGGATTGAGTGGATTAGATCTATTCATAGTTTAGCTAAGTTAGAATTTGAATTGGTCTATCATGATTCTATTTATCAGGATAAATTAATGTTGAATCGGTTATGGATTTTGTTAGGTTTATGTTGATTGGTGGCAAATTCTTTGAAACCGAGTCTTGAAGGATTAGTTCTATACTATTGCTCTAGAGTTGGTTTCTTAGAAATTTGATCTAATCAACTAGGATTAGGTTTAAAGTAGGTTGGCTTGGAACTAAGTTTAATCCTATTGGATTGATCTGTTTCGAGCCACCCTTACAAGTATGAACCTAATCAGGTAAGATTAACCTAATGTGAGTTAAACTTGGATTGTTTAAGCATGAGGTTAATTATATTAATTAGTTAATATAATTAATTAATTAATTGGTTAATTCATGTTAATAGCAATCCAATGGTTAGATTAGTCTAACTCAAGTTAGATTAATTAAATGGGAATAAACTAACTCTAGATTGATTAGAGTTTCGTTGTTATATCATGGTATTTAGGGATATTGTTTATTATTTTCTTGCAGGATCCTGAGTGATTATAGGAGTTCGTTATATACGAGGATCTATTTTTGGGGGTTCTATTATTTGATTGGCGATTTAT
>NW_027434731.1:0-1733 GCF_044706935.1 Curcuma longa
TGTAGGATCGGAAACACGCTAGAGGGGGGGTGAATAGCGTGTTTGCACGCTTTTCGATTTTTCGTATGAAAACTCGAGTGCGAAAGCGGAAGCGGAAAAACAACGCAGCAAGAATAGAAACTAAGTACAGAAAAGAAATGACTCGTTTTGTTTTTACTTGGTTCACAGCGCAACGCTGCTACTCCAAGGCCCACGGTCCTTGACCGTTTACGTTGGGCAATCCACTAACTCACTTGCCCCTGTCCGGCAGCAAGTGTATCGAAAGTTCGAGTACAAAACCGATTACAATAATGATATAACTTGAAGTACAAAATAAATCTTTTGTTACCAAACTTTCGCTCCCCGGAATTTGAATTCGGCGTCTCGGTGTCAAGAACAGTTGCTTGAGGCAGGCACAGCACCGATGTCGAAGTTGGAAGGCTCGGGAGTCGCGGGAACGGAGTTCGGAAGCGTTGGAATTGAATTGCTCGGCTGCTGCTCGCGGAGGGCTTATATAGCCGGCCTGGGTCGACTCAGATCGCAATCTGGGTCGACTCCAGCTGATGTGGCAGATAAAACTTTATCAGCTTCGTCGCTTATCCCTCCTGAGTCGACTCAGATCCCGTTCTGGGTCGACTCCAGTCGCGGTGGCGGCAGCGGCGATAACTTTTTGACCTGAGTCGACTCAGAAGCTCTCCTGGGTCGACTCCAGGCTGATCTGGCGGAGACCTTGACGCGCTGACTTCCGGAATCGTGCTGATTCGGCTGGAGTCGACTCCAGAGTCCATCTGGGTCGACTCCAGACCCGAAAAACCATGTTTTTTGTCCGGAGTTAGCTTTCGTCGGGCTTTTCTTTCCTGCACAACAAGTTAGCTAAAATATAACATGTAACGGAGTAAGTCGGTTCACCGAACCAACTTCGAGTCTTAACTTCGGATCTCCGGTGAGACCCTGGGTTAGACCGGCGCCTACTGTTCCTCGTAGGAACGCGTCCTCACCCACTCCCCTCGGGAGAATTTACCTGATGCCAACCAAGTCCTCCTGACCTGTTGGACTTTTGCTCGGCTCTGTCGTTGCCCCCCAGGACTTGAACGCAACTGATCCTCCTGATCAGTCCATTCTTCTACTGCAACTTGGTCCTCCTGACCAAGTCCAGTCCTTCTGCAACTTGGTCCTCCTGACCAAGTCCAGTCTTCTGCCTGGTGCACTTTGACTCTGCCAAGTCTTCATGCCTAGCCACACTAGGACTTAACCTATTTTCTGCACACTCAATTCAACTGGTTAACCAAACCACATACTTAACTTGATCCTAGTTCCATAATCAAAACTCAGGTTTGATCTGCTAGTGCTTCCTGCACTAACAATCTCCCCCTTTTATTTTAACTTGGAAAATTTTTTGATTAACTTGAACCTCAATTTTCTCCCCCTTTGACATAATAAAAAAATATTAGGTTCTATGGGTTAAGCCCAAGTTTAATAAATAATAAATGTAGTTAGACAAAAAAAATGTTCCTTTGGGGTGCGTGTCCAACTTAGATTTTAGCCATCTACTATAAGAGAAGCTTGACCCAGTTAGCCAAGTATAAGTGTTTGATCCCAACTTAAAAAATTATCTTTTTATTTTGGGACACTTAACTTGATCAATTTAAAATTAAAATCTAAGCTTTTTGGTTTGATGCACTGACTTAAAGCATCTGTTTTGCTTAGGCTAGAGGCCTATACATCTCACACCGTTCTAAGTTTTTGCAATCACA
>NW_027434732.1:0-1288 GCF_044706935.1 Curcuma longa
AGGCACCGACCCTAAGTTGTTTAGAAGAGAATAGTATGTTATCTCATTGAGCCGCCCCTTCTCTCCTTTTATAACCTTGTCATCTTAGAAAGTTTAGGAAAAATATAACAAAATTAATATAATTTTGTTGGATAACAAAATTTGTTAAACAAAATTTTGTTTGGATAACAAAAATTTAGTAAAATTTTGTTGGATAACAAAATTAACATAACTCTATTTAGGATTAACCAAATTCTGTTAACTGAATTCTTAATAGAATTCTAAACAGAATTCTAACAAAATTCTTAATAGAATTCTTAACAGAATTCTAACAAAATTCTTAACAGAATTCTAATATAATCTTATTGGGTGAATACGAGGCTTTATCCAGAGGCTACAACAGGGACCTAGAGGAGGAATTGGTTTAGACCTCCTGATGGGCTTGGGCTTCCTGTGTTCTCCCTGAACACCCAACTCAAGTCCATCAATAATAACTCATACCACTAAAGGGTTATCATTGATGTCTCAAAGGCTGCTGCTATATACTCAGCTTTCATGGTTGAGTCTGAAATGCATTTTTGCTTAACGCTCCTCCATGTTATGGCTTCACTCCACCTCCTAAAGTAAACACGTCCCTAGAGGTAGTTACTGCTATCCTTATCTGATTGAAAGTTAGAATCCGTGTAACCCACAGGGAGTAATTAATCTGCTTGGTAAACCAGCATATAATCTTGAGTCCTTCTCAGGCACTGCAATATATGCTTTACCATAGTCCAATGTCCCTGTCCTGGGTTACTTTGATATCTGCTAACTATGCCTACTGTAAAACAGATATCCGGTCTCGTATATAGCATTGCATACATTAGGCTTCCTACAGCCTAAGCATAAGGAACTGCCTTCATTTCCTCTATCTCTTTTGATGTCTTAGGACACATCTCTTTAGACAGAGGTACTCCGTGCCTAAAAGGTAGAAAACCTTTCTTAGAGTTCTGCAAGCTAAAACGAGCTAGGATAGTATCGATATACGAAGCTTGGGATAAGCACAACATCCTTTTCTTGCGATCCCTTATTACTTTGATCCCAAGAATATGTGCACATTTCTAAGTCCTTCATATCAAACTGCTTGGACAACCATACCCTTACGTCTGACAACACTTTGACATTGTTGCCCCCAATCAGTAAATATCATCTTTACATTACAGTACAATAAATACCACCACGTTTTCGTCACATTTCTTGTATACTCAAAATTAATTAGGAACATAAATAATGCCATATGACTGATTTACTCAACAAGCCTTGCTTTAAA
>NW_027434733.1:0-8735 GCF_044706935.1 Curcuma longa
ACAAACACCATAATAAAACTGCCTATGAAATATATTATAACAAAATACCTAATTTAAATTTCCTAAAAGTATTTGGATATAAAGTACATATGCTTAACACAAAAGATTACTTAGGAAAATATTTGATGAAGAAAGTAACAATAATCAACCTAATGAACAACCTAATAATCCATAAAATCAAGAAGAAGAAGATCAATCTAACAATGATCAACCTAATGAACAACTTAATAATCCATAAAATCAAGAAGAAGAAACCAAACTAAAAGATAGGACTAACCCAAACTTAACTGAACCTGATACCACACTAGCACCTAGACTAAGAGCTAATCACCCACCTGATCAAATTTGGGTGATCCTAACCTAGGGGTCCAAACTAGGTCAGCCTATAGAAACTTGAGCCAAATAACACTAATATCTAACATTGAACCAAAGACAATAGAGGAAGCCCTACGTGATCCTGATTGGATAATAGCAATGCAAGAGGAATTAGTGCAATTTGAACGAAACTAAGTATGGGACTTAGTTCTCATGCCAGATAATAAATTTATCATAGAAACTAAATGGGTGTTTAGAAAAAAACAAATAAAAAAGAAGTTGTAAGGAACAAAGCTAGGTTAGTGGCTAAGGGATTTAGCCAAGTAGAGGAGCTAGACTATGACGAAACCTATGCACTCGTAGCTAGACTTGAATCCATTAAGAATATTACTAGCCTACACGGCTCACAAAGGATTCAAGCTCGACCAAATGGACATAAAGTCCTCATTCTTGAATGAATTTATTAAAGAAGAAGTCTATGTAGGTTAACCACCTGGGTCTGAAAATAAAGGTCATCTAAATTATATCTTCAAACTCAAGAAAACCTTATATGGGTTAAAACAAGCACTTAGGGAATGGTATGAAAGACTATTAACATACCTAGTATCTAAGAGTTTTAACCAAGGACAAATTGATCCTTCTTTATTTGTCAAGACCGTAGAAAAAGACTTCTTCATAGTCTAAATTTATGTAGACGATATTATTTTTGGTTCAACCAACATTAAAATTTTAAATGAATTTGTTGAACTAATAAAAATGAGTTTGAAATGAGTTGGGTAGGTGAACTACACTTTTTCTTAGGATTACAGATAAAATAAACTAAAGATGGTAACTATGTTTATCAAATCAAATATGTCAAAGAGTTAATTAAGAAATTTGGTATGAAAAACTCGAAAAGAAATAAAAACACCCATAGCAACAAACATAAATGTTGATAGCGACCCAGAAGGAAAACAAATAGACTTTAAAAACTATAGAAGTATAATAGGTAGTCTACTATACTTAACTGCAAGTCGACCTGATATTTTATTTGCAATAGATATATGTGCTAGGTATCAATCAGATGCTAAGGAATCTCATCTAACTTTAGTAAAAAGAATCTTAAGATATGTTAAAGGGACACTAAATGTAGAAATGTGGTATCTTAAGAATAATCACTTTGACCTAGTAGGGTACTCTGACTCAGACTATGCTGATTGTAAACTAGGTAGAAAAAGTACAAGTAGAGGATGCGAGTTCCTGGGTCCATGTCTAGTCAGCTAGTGTAATAGAAAGCAATAATGTGTTACATTATCTACTACTAAAATAAAACACATAGGAATGAGGGAATGTATTGCACAATATTTTAGATGATGCACACATTAACTAACTTTAACTTGAAATACCCACTAAAGTATTAATTGGCAATATTAGTTCAATGAATTAGATCAAGAACCTAATCCATCACTCTAGAACCAAACACATAGAAGTCAAACATCATTTTGGAAGAGACCATATTGCTAAGGGAGAAATTGTAATCGACTAGATGTTGAGTCCAAATCAATTTAAATGCAGGGAGAGAGATAGAGCACTACAAAAACTATTGCCCTAATCATAAAATTTGGACTATACTACCGGTGGCAAAGGAACAACCGATGTCAGAGCTTGGAGAAACTAAGAGAACATTACGTGATGAGCAACCAACCTCAACTTAAGCCATAGCTAGTAGCTGAGGATGAAGAGGACGTCATAAACCTAGCTGACCTCTTACAGATCCCTCCACCTCCACCTCCTATCACTCTAAAGTAGAGTGTGATTAGACTCAAGGAGTTAATCACCAGTCTGTATGGTTCCATCATTGGTCTGCATGAGTCTGTCACCAGTCTGCACAAGTCAGTTGCCACCTATCAATAGACTGTGTCTAGCCAGTTTGAGAGTCAGGAGAAATAGAGTAGGGTTAGACACTCTGAGATGATGGACATGCTCAGATCTTCATTAGTTACAACTACTTCTATTATTATTTTGTATTATTGACTTTAATGTTGACTCTAACTTATTTACTATTTATTGACTAACATTTCTGCATTTTCTTATTTACTGTCTTGGTAGACCAAGTATAAATCTTTTTTTTTTGTGTTTCAAAATTTATGATTTTCAAATCTTCTATTACTTAATTTTTTTAAAAGTATTTTCAAAATTATACTTGTCTTTGAAAAATGTAGTTTTAAATTTTGTATATTCAACATTTGACCTTAGTCTAGGTACTTCCATTAAAGATTATGCACCTATAAACTTAGGTTACAATATCTCACAAAGTACATTAGATAACTTGCTTGTGTATTATGAAATCTAGAACAGTGTAAAATGCATAGTGCCAAAGTCTGGATTTTTGATGCTTATGTCCATGCATTATACCAAAACTTAGGTTAAAAATAAAAATCATGAATTAAGTTAAGTGTTCTTGCTTAGTAAAGGCTAGCTAGAATGATACACTTAAACTTGACTAACTTGATCAAGTTGCTATCTTTTGATAGCTAGCTAATACCATTAAGTTAGACATGTGCCTAAAAGATAAACTTTTTTTCTAAGGATTATTATATTATACATAACATGCATGCATGGACTCAAACTTAATTTTTAATGTAATTGATATTTTATGATGGTTCAGAATATTTAAAAAAACACTCTCTAAATTTTTAAAATAAGCTATTTTTGATTATGTTAAAGGGGAAGAGTATGGTCAAGTTAAGATAAAAATTTTTTTAATTGACTTAAAAAATTTTCAAATGGTTTTAAAATTGACTTCAAAATTATTAAATTTGTAAATACTTTTCAAAAGCCTAAGTATGACTTGGATGATTTTTAACTAAATTGACAAAAGCAAAAACCATATCAAGATTAGGGAAGAGAGGAAAAAGTTTTTCAAAAATATTTTTCCACGTAGACCTTAGCTTCAAGGGAGATCCTTGAATTAAGGGAGAGTCAAAACTTTAATCTTTAATTCTTGTTATTGACTTGAAAACTACAATGATTTGTTTCTATTATAGCAATTATTTACTTAAGTTGGAATCGAGGTTGCCATAATAAAAAAGGAGAAAATTGTTGATGCAAGGAGTACCAGATAATCGAACCTGAGTTTTGATAATGGCAAAGGGTTCAAGTTAAATTTGAGAAGTGATCTAATGAGCTAAATTGAATGTGTAGGTAACATAGGGAAGTCCTACTTGCGGCTAGGGAAAGGAAGTCCTGAAACTAGCTAAGTCCAAGGACTGGGTTAAGTCACTTCTAAAGGAGGTAAGATACCTTAAGAAGGAGACTAACCTTAGTCCCTTTACCAAACAAATTTTAGAAGGAATCTCAACTCAAGTTGAAAAACTTGAGGAAGAGAATTATTTTTTGAAAAGTCAAATTGAGGAACTCAAGGGTTCATTGGAAATGTTCACATTAGGCTCCAAGTACCTAGACATGATACGTGAAACTCATTGAGTCATGTACAACAAATCCAAACATGGGTTCAAATCTAAGTCTATATATAAATTATATATGTCCTTAGTTAATTGACATGCTAGAAAATGAGTCCCCAAAATCAATGTGAATCAATAAAGTAGGGCAATGTTTAATGGGTTCAAATCTTCCATGTGAAGTCTATCAGCAAAATGGCAGGGCAATGTTTATTTAGTTGAAAGGGCAATGTTTATTTAGTTGAAAAGAGAATCCAAAATTGTCGTTCCCTCCTTTAATTGCCGGCCCAATCAAATTCATCAGCTCTCTGTATCAATCACAGCCGTACCCGTACCAACATTGACTTTGTTTTTCTATGTGATTACGTACCCGCCAGCTTTGAGGATTACATGGATTAATGGAGCATGCTTGACTTATGGAAGTAGACATTTTCGTCAACCAGTTGACTTAGCCAATTTTCTTTTGTCAACCATGTAGAGCAAGCACATAGTTATTGCGTCGACAACGAATTACAAAAATTCAACATGCAGTTGGATCATAACGACTTGTGTACGTTTTAACCTTCCATTAATTGATAGATTATCGAACTGTTCATGGACCGGACCGCAAAAGGGTTTTCCGATTTGAACCGCCGTACAAAGATCCATTTCATTTGCGTCTGATTTCTAACGCAAATTAAGGCCATTCCCTCCATTTAAATCCTTCCCCTGCGTTGCCTCGTAGCACCACTGCGTCTCTCTCTTTATTCCTACGTCGATCTGTTTCGGGATAGAAGGCAATCGGCGGAAGTAGAAGGATGGTGAGATTGCCGTACCTGATCGCGCTCTCCACCCTCTTCAGCTACGGCCTCCTCTTCGCCTTCGGCCAGATGCGGGATTTCTTTCGGAAGCTCATCGACTTGTCCAAATCCACGTCCGAAGACCTCAAGGTTTCTACTTTCATTTGCGATCCTCGTCTCCAGCTGCTGGAATTTTTCGTCTTTTTCTTCGATTGAATAATAGTGGATTTTTTGGTGGGGGAGTTCTAACTAGGCTTGAACATTCGTTTTTTTTTTTTTTTTTTTTTTTTTTTTGCAACAGGGGTATGCGCCCATCTGCTTAGGGCTCGAAGATTTTTACACCCGACGGCTTTATCTCCGGATTCAGGTATGTCCTATCGTTCTTCCTCTGCCGATTTCCTTTTCAAATTTCCATATTGTCATCGTTTTGTTTATCTTTCCATCCTGCAACTTAGATATGGACGTTCTAGTCTTGGTGAATCCTCGATCTATTTGCCTCACCTGATTCCTTCATCTTTTCACTCTTGAACTGGATGGGGAAAATGAGTGATACTAGAACATGTTGTTTGAAACAATGTACGATGTCGACCAATTTATTTTAGTTGTCTTTGATGTTTGCTCATGGCATTCAATATTTCAAATTGAATAATTCTAGTATTCGACAAATCTCATCGGGAAATATACAGGAACCAATTCTAACAACTATCTTGCATCAATTTCTTGTCTCATTTCACAATCTCAACTTAAACCAGATTAGTTTTGCAACAAAACTAATACTTAAGCCAGATGAGAATGACACTAGATATTCTAATTTTCTTGTACTTTTTATTTCACGACAACGTTGGTCTGCATCAGTCATGCAAAAGCACCTTTATTAATTTATAATTTGGTACCTTCTTTTAATAACTCTTGCTGGTACTTAGTAGTCTTTGAACAATGTAATGAAGACATTGTAATTTGGCAGGATTGCTTTAGCCGGCCAATTGCAAGTGCACCAGATGCTTGGTTTGATGTGGTTGAGCGTTACTCTAATGACAATAACAAGACACTTCAGTAAGATTTTTTGTTATCAATTTTGTTGAGTAGATATGTTATTGATATCTATTTGGCTATCAAAAATTAATAGTCATAATAGAATGTTGAATAGATTTATTTCCACATGGAATATTTATTAGTTATAGGACATTATGTTTGCTTTGAAAAACAAAACAATATCATATTGCATCCCTCAACAAATACAGGACAACTTGTCTGAAACAGAGAAAGGAGCATCACATCTACTGATAAGCTAAGGGAACTACAAATCATCTTGGGAACAATAGAGAATAGTCTATATTCAATCTAAATTTAGCTAGTTTGTTTGTTGTTTTCTCATTTTCAGAGTGATTGACTATCAATGCTCGATAACAATTTTTAGCATAACTATTTGTTAGTATCCCTTAAAATTGCAAATTGTTAATTCTTGCAGTCGGACATCAAATACTACTAAGTGCTTAAATCTTGGATCATACAACTATCTTGGATTTGCAGCAGCAGATGAGTACTGTACACCTCGTGTTATTGAATCTCTGAAGAAATACTCACCCAGTACTTGTAGTGCTCGTGTTGATGGTGGTATGAATGCTCCTGCTTATTCCGTTAATTACAGAATGAAATTTATCATTTAGATTAATCTCGCATGGCGGGAGCTTCGTGCACCGGGCTGCCCTTTATTAATCTCATTAGTATATGTTTTTTATCAGGGACAACAAATCTACACACTGAACTGGAAGAGCTAGTTGCAAGATTTGTGGGCAAACCAGGTGCCATACTCTTTGGAATGGGCTATGTGACAAACTCTGCAATCATCCCTGCTCTTCTGGGAAAGGTTTGTATTACTTACTAGTCTCCCTACTGTTGAACTTTAAAACTTTAGTCCTGTATTAGTCCTTTTACAGACCAAACAACACTGTTTATGGTTGTTCTTAGGGAGGATTGATAATCAGTGATTCTTTGAATCATAACTCTATTGTCAATGGTGCCCGAGGATCTAGTGCATCAGTACGTGTTTTCCAGCATAATTGTAAGTTTTAAGCTGTCAAATATTAAGGTGTTCACATCTGCACGTTATTGTTCACATATTTACTTGATTTTAACTCATGTTCCACTTTGTGCAGGCCCATCACATTTGGAAGAGGTGCTAAGAGAGCAGATAGCTGAGGGACAGCCACGCACACATAGACCATGGAAAAAGATAATTGTTATTGTTGAGGGCATCTACAGCATGGAAGGAGAGCTCTGCAAACTTCCTGAAATCATTGCAGTGTGCAAAAAATACAAGGTTTGGCAAGCGCTTAATATTAAATTTTGATACTAATTTGCATGCATCTAGCTGAATCAGAAATGAGAATTAAAATGGAGGAAATAAAGCAATCCAACCTAAAAACCTAATTTGTTTGTGATGACAGGCATACACATACTTGGATGAAGCCCACAGTATTGGTGCAGTTGGAAAATCAGGCAGAGGGGTTTGCGAGCTCCTAGGAGTGGATACAGATGATGTGGATATAATGATGGGAACGTTTACAAAATCCTTTGGATCCTGTGGAGGCTACATTGCAGCATCAAAGGTCCTCTGTTTGTTGAACCAAATTTCACTAAATTTAATAAAAGAAAAAAAATAGGGCCAAGTTAAGATGTACTTGCTAAATTCTTATATCTTATTCAGGATATCATCCAGTACCTTAAGCACACTTGTGCTGCTCATCTCTATGCCACATCTATGTCACCCCCTGCTGTGCAGCAAGTTATCTCTGCAATTAAGGTTATCCTTGGAGAAGACGGTTCAAGTAGAGGTAGGCAAGGATTTGCCTTTGATGCATCCATTTTTCCAGTAGTTAAGAATGTTCTCTGATCTTTTTTAAAGGACAAACTCAGTATTTCTGGTTGGCGTGGTTATTCTAGGTGCACAGAAACTTGCTCGCATTCGAGAAAATAGCAACTTCTTTAGGTCAGAACTCCAGAAAATGGGATTTGAAGTTCTTGGTGATAATGATTCTCCAGTCATGCCAATAATGCTTTACAATCCTGCAAAAATCCCAGCCTTTTCAAGGGAGTGTCTTCGTCAAGATGTAAGCATTGTAGGACTAGTTTGTTTGTATGTTATACCTGTATCTCTTATAATGTTGGCTAATAATGACAGATTAAAAGGAATTTGCCGATTAAGTTGTATGATGGTTTGCACATTTAGGTGCCCTATGGGAAAGTTTCTACATGCATAAACTTTACATTTACCTTTTAAAACCCATTACTGACTGAGGCATTGTTTAAGAGAAATTACCCGTTTAAAGTTTGCATATTTAGCTCCCTTTCGTTGACAAGTGAGGTAATACTTCCATGTGCATGGACATATTTTATATTTCCATTTTCATACTCCTTCCATATCTTTCATGGTCTGCCACTGGTTGACATTTTTATTGACACTGTAGGTAGCAGTGGTGACTGTTGCATTCCCTGCAACACCTCTTCTTCTTGCAAGAGCTCGAATCTGTATATCTGCTTCACATTCTAGAGAAGACCTGATGAAAGGTCTGGAGGTGAGGTAGCATCGTGATCAAGTTTAAAAGATGTGCCAGTTCCTTAAATAAATAGTTACCGTGATCTTCTTCTACTCCTTTGTGCACTTCCAGGTCATTAGCAAAGTGGGCGATCTTGTGGGCATCAAATACTTCCCTGCAGAACCACCTAAATGTGTTGAAGAGAGCGAGAAGGCTTTGTCGTTGAAAAGAAAAGCTGTTGATCCACTGGAAACATTGGGGCAATACAACCACGTCTTTTGTCCTCTTTGAAATGGGTTTATTTCGAATAAAACAAAAAGTGGTCGATTCCATAGGCTGTTTGTCGGTGTTCTGTGTGCATTCTTCATTTGACACAGCCTGCTTAGAATGTTTCTTACTGGTTTGTCCATTACCATCTTAGTATTTGTTTATTGTAAGAACTTTACAATCCCTAAATTTACTATCATGAATTTTATTGAGTGACATTGTATAGGATTTTGAATTTCTTGTGTTTCCCATCTTTGAGTGAATCATACATAAATTGTTAGTTAGAGCCCTAAAGTCAATCATATGATGATTGTTGTATGGACTCATTGTGTCATATCCCTATATATAAATAAAGGCATTTCTTTTTTGTTATTATACTTACTCGTATTGGTGCCAGA
>NW_027434734.1:0-1187 GCF_044706935.1 Curcuma longa
CCAGGAAATCGATCGTTCGATCGATTATTGTGAACCTAACTTGATTACTGTGAACCTAACTTGACCAATGGACTGATTAAACCATCTAGGATGGTTGGGTCATGCTATAGGATTCGGCCACAGTTAAAAGCTGTTATAACGCAATCAAACCTAGAATAGGGCTTAATTGACCTGCTGTATGTGACGAAAGATATGTATTAGGATTTCAGAACCCAATGAATGTTGATCACCTAAAAAGAAAGATTAAGGTGGATCGAGTTGGGTTCGATGTCACTAGACATAGGATTATATGATATCTTATGTCAAATGTATTGAATATGTATGACGTGAATGTTCACTATGAATGAAAGAAAGATGTTATGGAACATTCATGTTATGATGGAAAAGGAAAAGTATAAAAAGTATTTTACTTTAAATGAATGGCTTGTACCGGAGCCCGAAAGGGATCCAAGGGATGGGTACCTAAGAACGCCCCTAGGTTGAAGGACATTTGAGAAGACCTAGTATGCAGGTAGGTCGAGACTAGCTACCTCGTACCTACTTGAATGAATGCGCGCAAAAGAAATGAATGGGTACAAGCCAGGGATCCCCAAAATGATGATGATTATGTTTACCTATTAAGATAATATTTTTCAAAAAGGCAAAATGATTACTATGTTTCATGTATATGATGTAAACGTCAAATGACTGATTATGCCTGTTTAGGAAATGTTGATATGCTTGTATGCTTTAAGGTTATGTTTTATGTAACGATGGATTTTGTGAGTAGGAAAGGAACTTACTAAGCTTTATGCTTATAGATACTTTCCTTATATTGCAGATCCAGTTAACAGGTACTGAGCAAATGGGAGGCAGCAGGACAGGGCGGTGAAGATGTGTGTGGTGGTGACTTGACCAAGCCTCGGCCATGCAATTAATTTTATATATGCATGTTAAACAATGTCTTAATTATCATGTTTAGTAATTTAATTATCATGTTTAGAACTTTGTAATCTAGAATTTGCCATGCAACCTAGGTTAGTTTTTATTATTATGCTATCATATATGAATTTCTGTTGTTAAATAGTAGTTATGTTTCCGCTGCAAAGGTTAGTTTTAAATTTCTCATATATGATAGTAGATGAATGAAATGAATGAATGTAGAACTGTAGCGTCCGTCGAGGGCCCACGTAAGGGCGGGCGTTACA
>NW_027434735.1:0-1744 GCF_044706935.1 Curcuma longa
TGATGGGAAAGTCTTGAAAAACCGTTCCGGTAAATTCTTGCAGAACAAAAATTTTTCCGAAACGATCTCAAGTTGCCCGATCGTTGGGCTCTTGTGTTTGGTTTACAGGATCCAGGAATAATTTAACTAATTGCGGAAACATTAAATTATACCTTACTTCCGACGTTTCGGAAGGACGAAGTTTGTACCCGAAGACCTCTTGATCTTCTGCCGTATTCCTCTCCTCTTCTCGAACGTTGTGTGGGCAACGATCCTTCGAGAATTTTCTCCACCAGAAATCTCCTCCGATGGCTTGCTAAAACTTCCTTCCCTTTGCTTGGAGAAAAGAGAAGAAGAAGAGGTTGGAGTTGGCTGCCGAGAAGGTCTCGGCCACCAAGGAGAAATTGTGTCGTGTCTTCAACCCCAAGCCAACCCCTTCTTTTATAGCCTTGCCATCCCTTATTTATGGTATAATTCGAGCCATAAACATGGTATGATTGATTCACAAACATGGCATGATTGCAATCAATCAAATCGGAGAAAATGGCAAGATTTCGGAAGTTTCCAATTCGAACCCGCGAGCCTTAATCGATCAACGAATCGATTAACTCACGTAACTTTTCCTCATTAACACAGGTAATCGATCACCCGATCGATTACCAGCCGATTTTCCGCTTGGTAATCGATCAGGTGATCGATTACCAGCATGGTAATCGATCCCTTGATCGATTACCACTCGCGGTGAGGAAAAACATGGTAATCGATCAGCTGATCGATTACCAAGGTGTGTAATCGATCAGCTGATCGATTACACCCTTTTATTTGGTTCGAATACTTGGTTTCTTCACGAATTCTTCCACGGTGGACTTGAGGATTCCCAGAGGCTACAACAGGGACCTAGAGGAGGAATTGGTTTTGGCCTTCTGATGAGCTAAGGCTTCCCGTGTTCGCCCCGAACACACAACCTTAGTTCATCAATAATAACTCATGCCACTAAAGAGTTATTATCGAACTACCGCACCAATCCCATATTACAATATGGGCTCCTTCTTACTATCAGTACATTAATCTCCCTGTGTTTAAGATATCGTATGTCCGTCAATTAAAATGAGTTACTGACAACTCGTATTTAATCGACATCTAATCCAAGAGTAGTACCACTCAACCTTATTATCATGCGGACAAGGTCCACCTGCAGGGTTTACATGATAATCCTTATGAGCTCCTCAAGGGGACATCATCAACCTAGATTATAGGACACAGATTCCTTCTATAATCAACAACACACCATGTACATAATACTACTTCCCAACTCATCGGGCCTTTTGATCTATCGATCTAGACCTCACCCTTTGATGAATTAAAGAAGTACATATTAAGCACACGTGTTTGTTATTATATCGGGATTAAGAGCATGTACATCTATAGTAACAGAGGTTTAGTTCGATTATATAGTCAGTATAAATCGAACAATCCTCAGATGGTCCTGCTCAATACACACTAAGTGTACTAGTGTAATTCTATAGTCAAGACAGACTAAGACCAAATTACACTACAACCACTCCGATGGTTTGTCCAATCCATCTTGGTTGTGAACACTGTTTATAATCTATAAGGGACTGATAACATGGTCTTCTGTGTGTGACTCCGCACACCATGTTAATCTACAATATAGATTAAATGGACACTAAAAATATTGACCAAATGTGATTCTCATTTCAGAATATTTATTTACATAGCTAGGATTCTAGTATACATCCCAACA
>NW_027434736.1:0-1165 GCF_044706935.1 Curcuma longa
AGTCGACTTTCTTCTTTCCCACTTGCAAGGACAACTTATGATTTTTGACGTCGATTGTTGTCCCAGCTATGGCTAGAAATGACCTTCCCAAAATAATGGGGATCGACGGATCTTCCTCCATGTCTAGCACAACAAAATCGATTGGGACTGTGAATCCTCCGACTTCTACTGACACATCTTCAACTATACCCATAGGATATCGGCATGAATGGTCTGCTAGTTGGATGACCATGGTGGTGAGTTTGAGATCCGTGAATCTGCATCTTTCACTTGTAGAATATGGGATGATACTAATGCTTGCTCCAAGATCACAGAAAGCCCTACCAATAGAAATATTACCAATCTTGCAGGGAATGATAAAGCTACCTGGGTCCTTGAGCTTTGGAGGAGATTTGCTGTTCAGAATTTTAGCACTAACTTCCTCTGTAAACGCTACAGTATTCTTAGCCCGGGTGATATCTTTAGTGGACATAAACCCCTCGATGAATTTAGCAAACTTGAGTATCACGATAAGGGCATCAAGAAGGGGAATGTCCAATGTGATGTCCTTCACCCTGTTGTAAACTTTATCAAATTCCTCATCCCTTTCTATGTACAGGAGCCTTTGTGGGAAAGGTATGTTCCTCACATATGATTTCTTCGTTGGTGCTTCAGCGGACGTAGTGGTCTCAACTTCCTGCAATGTGTCTTCAATAATTGGTGCTGAGGAAGGAGGTTGCTCTGGTGGCTGGAGTGAGTGAAATACCTTCCAAAAGAGCTCTAGAGCGGGCTCTAGAGGTTCTTTACCCTTCAAAATCTGTCCACTCCAAAGCTCTATGGCTTTGCAATGCTCTATAGGATTGAAGTCTGGTTTGCCCAGGAGTGCACCCACTATTCTAAGAGGACGGAAGAGCTAATCTAAGCAATCTGAGTCTCCTGCATCTTTATCCTCTTGTCATGGTCGTCTAGTTTCTCATTAACCTTGACCATGTCACTTTAAAGTTGCTCTAGAATTTTTAATATTTTCTGGGTGTCGGTTGCATCCTCACTTTGTTTGGGCGCATTCTGATAGGAAGGTCCTTGATTGTTGCGGTAGGAAAAGTTAGGGTGATTCCTCTAACCCAGATTATAAGTGTTTGAGTACGAGTTTTTTCTTTGATTATTTGTGCCAACTACATCGCATTGT
>NW_027434737.1:0-1809 GCF_044706935.1 Curcuma longa
TCTCGTGGGTTTCTTTTATACTGCACCTAATTGACTCAAATGCTTATCTGAGTTGACTCCAACTGACGTGGCAGATGAAGTTTTATCGCTTCTGCCTGTTATCCTTTCTGAAGTCGATTCTAGTTGCCTCCTGAGTCGACTCCAATCGTTGTGGTGTTAACTGCGATAAGTTTTGACTCGGAATCAGCCTGAGTCGACTCAAAACCTCACCTGAGTTGACATCAGGCCGAGTTGGCGGAAAATCAACGCGTTGACTTCCGAATTTTCGGCTCCAATTCAGCTGGAGTTCGATGCTTAGCAATCATCTTCGAGTTCCAGACCCGAAAAATTAGATTTTCGACCGGAGTTAGCTTTCGTTCAATTTTTCCTTTTCTGTAAAAGAATGTTAGTGAAATAACATGCAAAGTATAATCAATTTAAGCAGGTTCTCAGAACCAACTAAGGGTCTTAACTTTGGATCTCCAGTGAGATCCTAGGTTAGACCTCCAGTGAGATCCTGGGTTAGACCGACGCCTAATGTTCCCCTTGGGAACGCGTCCTCACCCACTCCTCTCGGGAGAATTTACCTGATTGCCAACCGAGTCCTCCTGACTCGTTGGACTTGTGCTCGGCTCTGTCCTCGCCCCCTAGGATTTGTGCTGCGACTGATCCTCCTGATCAGCCCAGTCTTCTGCTACAACTGATCCTCCTGATCAAGCCCAGTCTTCTTCTGCTGCAACTTGGTCCTCCTGACCAAGCCCAGACTTCTGCTGCGGCGTGGCCCCTGAACCAGCCCAGACTTCACCTGGTGCACTTGACTCTGCCAAGACTTCATGCCTAGCTTCCACTAGGACTTAACCTGTGTCTCCTGTAAACTCAGTTCAACAATGATTAGCACGATCATATACTTAACTTGATCCTAGTTCCATAATCAAAATCTTGGTTCGATCTGCTAGTGCTTCCTGCACCAATAGACTGAAAATTAAAATTTTCTGAATAACAATTATTCTACGTGCACAAATAAAATTTACAGAATAAAAGATTATTCTACGCGTACCTCGCGGATGACGTTTGAACGGTGTCGAAACTCAATCGAGCGATTCTCGTCCGAGTCTCGCCTCTACTGGTGATCCACGCCAAGCTCCCGTCAGAACAGCTTCGGAAGCCACGTGTCGCGTCATCGTCTTTGATAATAGTCGATGATCGATGACGATCGAATCGAGAGAAGCCTTATTCTGGAAAAACCACGTAATATTTGTCGCGATCGTCGGAGCTTTCTAACTATCATCAAGAATCATATTCTTGATGTAAGTTGAAGGTAGTCAACCTTTTACTACGATAACGGACAATCAATTGGAAACTTTTCCTAATCATGATGAAAAATACTCCGAAAGCTTTACAAGCTTCCGAGAAGATGGTATACGATCGTCAGACGACCGAGATAGGTTGTTGTTGTCCGAATAACATATTCAATGATTGAAACAATTTTTGATGACTGCACAGGATTTTGATAACAAACCTTATACAATCCCTTTCTCTTTACACAACCGAAATAGGGTTTTACATGCCCGAAACAGAACCTAAAAGGGAAAAAGAAAAACCAATTCTTCCTTCTCCTTCTTCTGTTGTCTCCTATGGTTTTCCGCAACAGTAGGCAAACCAATTGTCTCACAGCAACAACAGAAGGCTCCGGTTTCTCACGGTAATCTAACAGAGAATGGCAACCAAGCTTCGGCCATCAAGCTTTCTCCTCCGGCAACCAAGCTCCCGGTGGGGGCTCCTCCGGCAGCCAGAGAGGAAGAAGCTAGCTCCGGCGGTCTTGCTCCTCAT
>NW_027434738.1:0-1739 GCF_044706935.1 Curcuma longa
TGATAACACTCATTTTTGTAGTTTATTTTGGCTCTAAAACTTGATATTTTGACCCTCTCGTTGTGTAACTATTGAATATTAACACATATTGCGAGTAGGAGCTTATTTTGGACCCTATTGCTTATTCCTACAAATTTTGGGTTGAATCTAACATTTTTGATGTATTTTTGTAGGATACTTAAAGAGCCATGAAGTTGAACCAAGTTGGAGGTCATTTGGAAGTGTTTAGAGGTCATTTGGGGTGTTTCGGAGGCTCCCAGGGCCATTCTCCACCTCCCCAGGCCGTGCCCCACAAGCCAGGGCCGTGCCCCATGTTACCCAGGCCGTGCCTAAGAGGCACGGCCGTGCCTCCTCTTAACACGGCCGTGCCTCCTCTTCCCGTGGCCATGTCTCGACCAGACTGCACTGCAGACCAAAACTAAAATGGCTATAACTTTTAGCTCAGATGGAATCACGGGACGTGCCATATATCAAAATGACGAGGACTTCAAGATCTACAACTTTGCTTCAGAAGGTTCAGCGAAATTCGGCCTCTAAAACATGCTAAAAAGCCCCGCAATGCAACTTCTTCAGGCCGTGTCTAAAGGCACGCCCGTGCCTTTTTACCGAAGAGCAACCTCTCTAGGGCGTGCCTAATAGGCACGCCCGTGCCTTTTTACAGAATAGCAACTTCTCCAGGCCTGCCTAAGAGGCACGGGCGTGCCTCCTCTTAACACGGGCGTGCCTCACCTTTTCGGAGTCCAAACGCAGCCGTGTCTCAGCTGGACTGCTCTGCAGACTAAAACTAAAATGGCCATAACTTTTTGCTCCAGTTGAACTACAGGCTGTATGACCTACCAAAATGAAGATAACATTCGAGATCTACAACTTTATTCAGGAGGTTCAGACAGATTCGGCATCTAAGACATGGTAAAAGGCCCCGCAATGCATCACTGGCAGAAAAACCTGCAATTTTGGGGCCGTGCCTAAGAGGCACGGCCGTGCCTCTTCCACAAGGCCGTGTCCACTCTAGGGCGTGCCTAGGAGGCACGCCCGTGCCTCCCAACAGAGGGGTGCTTGCCCTAGGCCGTGCCTAAGAGGCACGGCCGTGTCGCGGAGCTGTCAAAGGGGTATAAAAGCTGATTTTTAACAAGAAAAAGGTATTCTCTCCTCGGGACTTGCCCTAGCCGCCACCTACCTCCATTTCTTCATCACCATCTCCATTCATTGCCCCGGAGAAGAAGGCTAGGAGTTTTCTTTCTTCAATCCGACCACCTTCCATCCATCAAGGAGCAAGAGGACCTTCTTCTCCGTCACGTCATCTCATCCATCCACATCCTCTCCGGATTGCTTCGAAGTTGGAGATTCCTTCCTTCGGCGCATCATTCGTGGAGTCCGCTTCGCCTCGCATCCATCTTCGGCGAGAACCTTAGGGAGAATCATTAGCTTTACTTTTCTTCCATTTTTAAGCATAGATTAGATTTTTGGCATGTCACAGTTTTGAATGTTGTTTGTCCTAGATTTCTCTTGCTTGTTTCTTTGTTCATGCACTTATTTACTTGTTGCACTCCTTACTTCATTAATGCAATTTGTTCTTGATACTTAGTGTTCTTTCCATTGCTTAGAACTAGAACTTAAGACAACAACCCCCCCATCCAAACCAAAAAGAGAAAAATCCAAATCCCCAATTGTAATAACCACTAGAATTACCACACACCGTCTACAATCGTTGGGAGACGACTCGAGTTGCCCTATACTAC
>NW_027434739.1:0-1605 GCF_044706935.1 Curcuma longa
CCCCATATTTGTTGAGCAAAGCCTTCATGTGTTTATTGCAAAAGTGGGAACCTTGGTCGCTTATGATTGCTCTTGGAATTCCAAACCTGCAAAAAATATGTGACCTGACAAAGCTAACAACAACAGATGAATCGTCAGTCCTGGTGGGGATGGCCTCCACCCATTTCGAAACATAATCAACAGCAAGAAGGATGTATAGAAATCCAAAAGAAGCAGGAAATGGTCCCATAAAGTCAATGCCCCACACATCAAATATCTCACAAAATAACATGGTCTGTTGTGGCATTTCATTTCTAGGTCCTATATTTCCAGTTCTTTGGCATCTCTCACAACACTTACAAAATCTGTATGAGTCACGAAACATGGTGGGCCAATATAAACCACTCTCTAAAATTTTTCTAGCCGTCCTTTGTGGTCCAAAGTGTCCCCCTGAAACTCATGGTCAGGTATGCATCTCCTAATGATTTGATCGCTACAAAACTTCCATAAATACGGGTCATCCCAGTCGAGTGTCCCTCTCCCTCTATCCTGCTCAAATGATCCGCCACTAAATTCTCCTTGCCACTTCGGTCTCGTATCTCCAAATCAAACTCTTGAAGTAGCAGCATCCATCGGATCAATCTGGGCTTTGCATCAGGTTTCTTCAGGAGGTATTTCAACGCTGCATGATCAGAAAATACAACCACGTGAGAACACAATAAATAAGATCTAAATCTATCCAAAGCAAAGATAATAGAAAGAAGCTCCGTTTTGCAACGTTTTTAAAAGCGTTGTCTTTTGATTTTTTTAGCAGTAAATAAGAAATAATATATTTTGTAAATACAAAACCAATTGCTACAAAATTTACTAAATCACATACAAAACATACAACTTATATTTACACAAAAATCATTCTTACAGCAGGTTCATAACACAAATTCATACAGCAGGTCGATAACATACAATTTATACAAGTTCATAACAACAATCGTAGTTACAACTTCCAACATAGAAGCTCCATAATTAACAGCAGCAGGTCCATAACAAAGGTTTCAACGCAACAGAATATCCTCCAACAGCAGCAGAAATAGAACAGGTGCATCACAACATTAGCAGCACCAAGCAACAGCAAGTGCATCACCAAGTATGGGCACAACATTAGCATCACCAAGTAACAGCAGCAGAAATAGAACAGGTCCATCTGCCAAATACCAACTTACCAAAAGATAATACTAATTTATCCAAAATATGGGCACAACAGCAGCAGATTTATACACAATGAACAACGGATATCAGCATTCCATACCTACTCATAAACAGCAGCAGCAGAATTAATCACAAACAGCAGAATTATACACAATGAACTATGGAGATCAGCATTCCATACACAACAACAGCAGCAGAATTAATCACAAAACAAAATATATTTATTACAAATAGATGGAATTATGGAGATCAGCATTCCATACCTACTCATAAATATGATCTTGTATACAGTCTGCCACCTCGGAACGCACCTCATCAATTTCTGCCCGAGTGTACTCAGCTGCCTTAAACTATGAACACACATATAGATTAAGTTAATTGGAAAAACAATCAACACTGACTTTGCAAAATGATAAATAA
>NW_027434740.1:0-1231 GCF_044706935.1 Curcuma longa
TTGATGTGCTTCCGCAAGTGCACGGAATATCGCCAAGTAATAAAAAGATCGAATCCACAGGGACCGTGGAATTACTTACTATACCTAGCACAATAAGGTGGAGAGAATGTTGTTCATGAGTTGTGTGGGGGAGATCGGAGTGTTCTAGAGTGCTTAATCCTAAAAAGCAGAGAAAGGGATCGACTGTGACACTTATGGGTGAAGCGATCCTAGGATTTCGGACTCCTCAGAGAATGGATTAATCGACTTGGATCCTCTACCTTTCCTCAATAACTGTTCAATTGTAGGAATGTCAACCAAATTATCCAATTCAACCTCGTCAGGTATCCTCGAATTAAATCATTAGGTTTCTTACGTCACTCGCTATTGGTTTGAAACGGTTCTAGAAGCCCGGTTCAAGGCATTCCCGTGTCACTCAGGCGCCCCGGAAATACTAAAAGAACCTTATCCACTGTCACTGGATACCCTTTTACGGATCTCTCCCCAATAACGAATGACCGCTAACTATTCCTCATAAGAATCCACTACGCATTAGGAAACCCCTCGGAATCTCGCCCGGTTCAAGGCATTCCCTATTACAGAGCGCCCCGGTATACGGCCTAATGATTCCCCAATACATAGCAAATTCCTACCCTCATGGATTCACACATACACAAGTTATCATCAATGTACAAGCACAAATCCACAAAACAATGCACAGTTACATCATAGAAAACGGTAGATTATCAAATCCAAATACAACCATCCATTACATCTGATTTATCCTACATCCTAGAATCTAGGGAAATCTACTCCATATCGAGGAGAATACAAACCAAAGGAATGAAGAAATACATCTTGTTCCCAAAGATAAACAAATAAGTGCAGGAAACTAGACTTATCTTCTTCCTCGGAGTGCAATCTCTGCGTAGATGAGATGGAAATGGTCTGGAGCAGTCGGATCGGTGATGGATCATCGAATCTCCTCCGAAATAGGCGTCGGCGGCTCAAGAACAACTCCGGTGGCTCTCCTAAAGACTCCCCCCCTTGCTAGGTCTCCAAAGAGGCCTATTTATAGTGCAGGGTTCGGTAGCAGCTCGCCTCCGTGCACACGGCCGTGCCTGGGAGGCACGGCCTTGTGTTGGCTTCGGGCACAAGGTAAGGCACGGCCGTGCCTGGGAGGCACGGCCTGAACTTGTGAGAATGGTCCCTCTTCTGTTTGATGGCACGGCCGTGCCTGGGAGGCACGGCC
>NW_027434741.1:0-1917 GCF_044706935.1 Curcuma longa
GCGATCCTAGGACTTCGGACTCCTCAGTGTATTGATTGATTGTCTTGGATCCTCTACCTTTCCTCAATAATTGTTCAATTGTAGGGATGTTAACCAATTTATCCAATTCGACCTCGTTAGGTATCCTCAGAATCAAGCATTGGTGTTCTTACGTTATCATTGTCGGTTTTGTTGGAACTTGGAGATGGCTAGAGGGGGGTGAATAGCCTACTTTTCGAAAATCTAAGAGTTTTCTCCTACAAATTCGTTAGTGCACAGCGGAAATATAGCAAACAAAACGAAATCAAAGAAAGACACCACGATATACGAGGTTCGGGGATAACTTGCCCCTACTCCTCGGCGTGTCCGTAAGGTGGACGAAGCCTTGATCTTCGGCAGATCAAACCCCGGCGAAACTGGCTAAAACAGTTTCCTCCTTCTCGGTGGAGTGACCTCTCCACAACAATCTCAATGATAAAATGTAAGTGCAGAGATTTAGAAGGAGCTGAGATTGAGGCTACTACAAGATGAACTTACAGCACACGCCTGCCTCAATCAGACAAGAAACTCAAACTTCCCGAGAGCAAGAACCTCGTTGCACCACCTCGAGCAGCAGAGCTTCAGTAAACACCACGGGAGCAGAAAACACAGGAGCAAGAGCAAGAGCAGGAAGATGCGCACTGCACTTAGGGTTTTTCAAATCTCAGCGTTAACCCCTCTTCTTCTTCATCTCTTGCTTTTAAGCTGCTTGCTTCAACGGCCTCTGAGTTCACTGCAGGATCAACCTGATCATCCTCTGCAGCTCAGACTTTGTCTTTGCCTGAAAACAACGTGAAGCCAAGCTCGACAATCCTGCACAAGCTAAAGCAAAACCTTGACCTTTCTCATTCTTTATCAAATTCAAACTTCTCCTGCGAATTCACAGATGATTAGCAAATCATATAAGAGATAAGAGATAAGAGATAGTCAGATAATCAGAAATCAGAGCAGTCGGTCAGAATAAAGTATAATCGATCAAGTGATCGATCAAATATCGTAGTCCGTTTCTCACTAACGCGTGTAATCGATCGACTGATCGATTACACAGGTTCTTAATCGATCAACTGATCGATTAAGGGATGGTAATCGATCAGTTGATCGATTACCAGTCGCTAACTCCATTTCCCAGTAAAGCGCATAATCGATCACCCAATCGATTAAGCTACGTTGTAATCGATTAGTCAATCGATTATTCCACGTTCTGTGATTTTCCCCGAGAACTCATTAATCGATCAGCAGATCGATTAACGCATCAACGCATCTCACAGAATGATCTGTGATCGATCAACAGATCGATTAAGGATCTGTAATCGATCAGACGATCGATTAACCCACTCAGCCTTGGTTTAATCGATTCACTGATCGATTGAAACATCCTTAATTTGATCAGATTGACTTGAGTCTCACCCGAGCCAACCGTGCTGGATCACGTAATCAAAGGGCAAGCTACCAGGCCTCCTCTGATACTGATCCGGTCCAAGGAAAGGCTACCAAACCTTCTCGGACCATAGTCCGGTACAGAGAACGAGCTACCGAGCCCTCTCTGACCCAGTCAGGAGAACGAGCTACCGAGCCCTCTCCAATCCTATCCGGTACAGAGAACGAGCTACCGAGCCCTCTCTGACCTAAATCGGAGAACGAGCTACCGAGCCCTCTCCAATCCTATCCGGTACAGAGAACGAGCTACCGAGCCCTCTCTGACCTAATCCGGAGAACGAGCTACCGAGCCCTCTCCAATCCTATCCAGTACAGAGAACGAGCTACCGAGCCCTCTCTGACCTAAGTGGGAGAATGAGCTACCGAGCCTTCTCCAATCTCATTCTTTAATCGATCAATCTGAATATGAACTTAAATCGTTGTCAACATCAAAACAACAATCAAGACAAGACTGCATCAACA
>NW_027434742.1:0-1651 GCF_044706935.1 Curcuma longa
TTTGGGCTTTTTGCATGAAAATAATTATTTATTGAATCGATTTGATCATGTTTGCACTATATTACATAAATTGAGGCTTGATATAATTTTCATGATTTAACGGTGAATTTTTGGCATTAATTGAATTTTAATTGATTTTAGGGCTAAATTGGACCCGACTCGAGCTAAACCGTGGTCAACTCAAGTCAAAATTGCCAAACCGATCAAGCCAACATGGAGGACATGACTTAGATCGAGCCCGATCAAAATCCCTGATTTTTTTGGAAGCCCTAAGAAGCCCTAGAGCTCAGATCAAGTCTGGCCGTCGGATTCAAAATCAAAGGCTGAGATTAATCACTTAATCAGCGGTATTTAAACCTCAACCATACCCGATGAACAGTGCCGCCGCTACTGTTCATCGTCGTCCCCGCGGAAGCCTCTGCTGCGCGACGTAGGTGTAGGCGAGCCCGTTTTCACCCAAACCAATTCCGTTGCAATCCTTGTTCCCTGAGGAATCTAAAACCGGTTGATTGGGTATATTCCAGCGGCCGGAGGAGGCGCGACGGCGAGGGTTTCGCCGGCGGCATCAAGCCCTGTTTTTCGCGAATTCCGGCCATTCTCAGCTCAATCCGAAGCCGCACTTCTCGGGGGGGGGGGGTTCTCGGAGGTTCGTGTGGCAATCCTAAATCATCCGAAGAGTGGCGGGACAAGCGAAGACGAGCACTCCGGTTGTCCAGCTCGAAATTGGCGCGCGTGCAAGAGTCTGTCAGCTCCGGAGAGGGTTTCTTCCGGGATTTTTAGCGTGCTGGAAGCAAGCAAACCACACAACGACCGAGTAGAAGCCTCCAAATGGATTATTGAAGCCACATTGTGATTCAACAGCTTGATTGACAACCAAGAGAGAAACAATCGGAAAAGGGATGATTGAATGTGTTTTGTTTCTGATTTCAGTTTGTAGTTTTTGTAATTGAAGTTCTTGTGAATTTCTTTCCTTTGCAGCTTTGTGAATTCAGTATTTGGTTAATTCTTAGCTGTGTTTGGATTTGGTTGATCGTTTTAATGATAGTTGATTAGTTTGGTTTTAACTCCTCTTGTGTTAGGATTTCAATTTTGTGAAAATCTGTTTTCATGATTCTGATAACATCTAATTTGACACTGTTGCGTGCCATTTTAGGGTTTTTCGTATCAGTTTCATAAGCTTGAATAGGTTAATCGGTGGACTTGATGTTAGTTGCTTTAGGTTGAATAGTTACATTGCATAGTAGTCTTGCTAGTTAGGTTTGTTGCTTGTAAATTCAATTACTTGCATTTAGCCTAGTTTCTTTCCTTCCTTGCTTCATGAATTGCTAGTTAGGTTTGTTGCAATGATAGATTAGTCTATACTTTAATTCAATAATTTTAGTTTTAGTTTAGCAACTTGCAGTTTGTTTAATTTACGGATTTTAAATTTACATTTCATTACAAGACCACCAAAACCCCCATTTTCATAGAAAACCCCAAAAACACGACACGATAAGCTCAATTCATTCAATCTTTCTACTAGTCCTTGGAAAAATACGACTCGAGGCCCCTATACTTGCTTGTTTGTATTTATCGTGGGTTTTCGATAAAATTTATAAATTCTAATTTGCAACCCTACTCGTGACATTGCATAGCAAATCTAGGGTTGTCA
>NW_027434743.1:0-1841 GCF_044706935.1 Curcuma longa
TGTTGGAACTTGGAGATGGCTAGAGGGGGGTGAATAGCCCTTTCTTCGCAACTTGAACGATTTTTCTCCTACAAATCGGTTAGTACGCAGCGGAAACAAAAACAAACAATAGACACGAGAATATACGAGGTTCGGGGATAACTTGCCCCTACTCCTCGGCGTGTCCGTAAGGTGGACGAGCCCTTGATCTTCGGTAGATCGAACCCCGGTAAAAACCGGCTAAAACAATTTCTCCTTCTCGGTGGAGAGACCTCTCCACAACAATCTCAAGGATAACAATAAGTGCAGAGATTAAGAAGGGACTGAGATTGAGGCTACTACAAAATAAACTTACAGCACAAGCCTGCCTCAATCAAATAGGAAACTCAAACTTCCCGAGAGCAAAACCCTCGTTGCACCACCTTAAGCAGAAGAGCTTCAGTGAACCCCACGGGAGCAGGAAGCACGGGAGCAAGAAGAAGCGCACAGCAATTAGGGTTTCTTTTTCGATCTCAGCGTTAACCCCTCTTCTTCTTCTCTCTTGCTCTTAAACTGCTTGCTTCAACGGACTCTGAGTCCACTGCATCATGTTCAGTCTCAGCTCACTCACTGACCGAACTCTGCAGCTCAGCGCTCCGTTTACCTGTAAATTAGTCTCGACAAATTGAGCTTCTGGAAAGCCAAGCTTGACCCTCCTTTTGTTTGAATTCAAATCCCACCTGCAACTTCATCAGAAGATTAGCGAAGCAAAGCAAAGAAATCGGAATGAGTACAGCAGGAAATCAGAATAAAGTATAATCGATCAAGCCATCGATTAAAAGTCGTAGCCCGTTTCTCACTAAAACGTGTAATCGATCGACTGATCGATTACACAGGCTCTTAATCGATCGGGTGATCGATTAAGGCACGGTAATCGATCAGGCGATCGATTACCGCACGTAAATGCGGTTCTCAGTTAAACCTTGTAATCGATCACTTAATCGATTAACTTTGATTCTGTGGAATTTCCGAAAACAGAAGGTTCGTAATCGACTGCCAAGTCGATTAACTATCCATTTCTCACTAATCGATCACCCGATCGATTCCACTACAGCATAATCGATTGACTAATCGATTATGCCTCAATCTGTGGGTTTTTCTCGAGTTTTCACAGTGAGTTCGGTAATCGATCAGAAGATCGATTAACATATTAACACGCGCTCACAGAACGATCTGTAATCGATCACCAGATCGATTAAGGTCTGTAATCGATCAGATGATCGATTAATCCACTCAGCCTTGGTTTAATCGATTCACTGATCGATTGAAACAGGCTTAACTCGATCAGGTCGACTTGAGTCTCACCCGAGCCAACCGCGCTGGATCACGTAATCACGAACAGGCTACCAAGCCTCCTCTGATACTGATCCGGTCCGAGGACAGGCTATCAAGCCTTCTCGGACCATAGTCCGGTACAGAGAACGAGCTACCGAGCCCTCTCTGACCTAGTCCGGTACAGAGAACGAGCTACCGAGCCCTCTCCGACTCAAATCGGTCCAGAGAACGAGCTACCGAGCCCTCTCTGACCTAATCCGGAGAACGAGCTACCGAGCCCTCTCCTACTCAAAACGGTCCAGAGAACGAGCTACCGAGCCCTCTCTGACCTAATCCGGAGAACGAGCTACCGAGCCCTCTCCGACTCTATCCGGTCCAGAGAACGAGCTACCGAACTCTCTCTGACCTAAGTCCGGAGAACGAGCTACCGAGCCCTCCGATCTAATCCGGAGAACGAGCTACCGATCTCATTCCGTCATCGATCAATCTGAATATGAACTTAAATCGTTGTCAACATCAAAACAACAATCAGGACAAAACTGCATCAA
>NW_027434744.1:0-1637 GCF_044706935.1 Curcuma longa
TTTGACCAAGGGTTGATCCAAACAGGACTTGATGTTTGGATGTGTGGAAGTGAGTGAGAAAGATCTAGTCGGTTAGACTAGACAATGAAAGTCCTGGTGAGTGAAGCTGGGCAAGGGAAAGTCCTAGTTGTAGGCTAGGCAAAGGGAAAGTCCTGGTTTGGAGGATCAGGCAGAAGTCTTGGCAGAGTCAACGTGCACCAGGCACAAGTCTGGACTTGGTTGGTCAGGAGGACCAAGTTGCAGAAGGACTGGACTTGGTCAGGAGGACCAAGTTGCAGTGGAAGAATGGACTGATCAGGAGGATCAGTTGCATTCCAAGTCCTGGGGGGCAACGACAGAGCCGAGCAAAAGTCCAACAAGTCTGGGTGACTTGGTTGGCACGAATTCTCCAGAATGGAGTGGGTTAGACTAACCCAGGATTTCGGTAGAAATCCGAAGTTAGACCCACAAGGTAAAGCTAGGTTGGCTTGGTTGTTTTAATGCTTGTTTTGCAGGAACCATAAAGCAGGGTCAACTTCAACGGGTCATAACTTTTGACTCGGGACTCGAAACGAGGCACGGTCGGATGCGTTGGAAAGCCCTTTCAGAGATCTACAAAAATGGTCTTTTGAGTTTTTTCGGATTCGGGCTGGAGTCGACCCAGAATGGCACTTGGGTCGACCCAGGCAGCTGATAACGACAAAGAAGGAAGTTTTATCTGCCACGCAGGCTGGAGTCGACCCAGATTGCAATCTGGGTCGACCCAGGAGCAGTATATAAGGCCATCAACGTGCAGAAGCCAGTCATTCAAGCCAGAAACCTCCCAACTCATTCTGTAGTGCTGTGGAACGCAAAAGAGGCGAGTTCTTGCAACCGGGGAAGATCCAGGAGGAGTGCGCGGCGCTCAGGACTTCCAGATCGGCCACAAGAGTTTGCTTTTAATTTATTGCTTTTAATTTCTATTCTTAAGTTATTGTTTATCGGACTGTAAGACGGGTTTCTCCACCTCCGAACAAGGTTCGGGAAGGAGACCACTAGTGGACGGGCGCCTCCCGTGATTAGGCCTTGGACGTACTAACCCTGGGGGGTTAGGAACCAAGTAAAAATCCGCGTGTCCCTGTGCTTTTGTTTTCTAATATTCCGCTGCGAGTTTTGTATAGAACGAAGAATCTTGAAAAAGCGACACGCGCTATTCACCCCCCCTCTAGCGCGTACATCGATCCTACAATGTTATATTTAATGAAAATTATAAATAAATTAAATTAAAGATCATAATTAATTAAAATAGTAAATGAAAATTACATTGAGATATTAAATGAATAATAATAAATAAAGATGCGTGATTTGATAATGCAGGATCAAAAAAAATTATTGGGAGGTTTTTTTTTATAGTGAAGAGAATAGTAGTAAATTTTTATATTTTTGATATAACATTGATGTGGCATATTGGAGACTACAAAATGCTCATTTTGAGCTCTAAAGATCGGAGATGCCCTAAGAGTACATGTTTCGGCTCCTCGCCGACGATAGCCTCACCACCAGGCAATAGGAGGTCGCGTCAACCTGCACTTCCACGTCGATGAGAAAAGCCCTGAGGGGACAACAAATGAACGCACGGGTCAGCGGGGCGTCGGGGGTGTAATACCAGTAAATTTCCT
>NW_027434745.1:0-1286 GCF_044706935.1 Curcuma longa
CTTGTATCTTTCCCTTTGCATGGTGTTGTTTTGATGACCGGAGGCGTGGCTGAGAAGGAAGCGAGATAGACGCAACTACATGTTCCATTGGGTGGCATATTAAAGAAAGACGAACAATTGAAGAGGCCATAATAGTTGACAATTTACTCTTTCATAGTTATTGTCTATTTCTTTTATGTTGTTTGATATGCTATGCTATGCTACATTATATGCCATTATGTGTATGTATAGGTTTAAAATTCCTCATATTAAATAACTAAGTGGGAGAGGGATTATTTAAATAAATTTCATGGTCTCCATTACTGGTTTGTAAGTGATGCATTCAAACTTGCACGCTGGCTCTGAGTGCCTTCCTCTATATCGGATGAGTTTGTTTGCGGATCACTAGATCAAACTTCCTTTATGAATGATTATAGAAAATTATTTAGGAGCGTGTGATTTTCTCCATCTGAAGGAGCACATTCTAAATAATGGACTTATTATCAAGTAATGATATACACTTAGACGCATTTAATAGTATCATTCCCATCGGAGTCACTGCTATTATCTGTGTGACCAAAGATAAATCAACTATTAATTTTATTTGTCATAAAGTTAGGTTGACAAGATAATAAAATTAATGGGTAAAACCTACTCTTACAAATGCTTGAATTCGTATACGTCCACACTATTGTGGTATATGAAATTCCTGGTGTTTGAGGTGCTGGTGAATTTAAAATTATATTATTTGAGAAATCAATATTATTTTAAATTCTAAAGATTTTGACCGAATATATCTGATTCTTAGGATTTCATTCTGACTTTCAACCCACTTGTTGTTATTCTAAAAGAAAATGAACTTTACTAGTACTAATTATATTGATTGGAAATGAACTTAGACATTGTCTTAACTGCTGAGAGTATAAGTTCGTACTTGTCGATGGGATCCTACTGAAAAGAAGATAGAGAGATATAGAAATGAGTTAAGACAGATGAGATGGCGCAGTGTTACATTTAACTTCTATGTCAAATGTGCTGCAACATCAGCATCAGGCCATGCCTATAGCCTATGACATGATGCTCAATCTCAAAGAACTCTTCAAAGATCAGAATCGAGCCGCCAGGTAGGAGGCCATGCAGTTTGGACATTGGAAGGTGGACAGTCCTCTTAGAAAGGAGAACAATAGAGGTGTATCTTATTCATTAGTATTTGAAACATGTTTAGTGGTGTTATCTATCGGTACCTGGTGTATAGATACGAGAGCCACTGATTCTTGGTGCAATCTTTGCCCCAAGTGCATTGAGTT
>NW_027434746.1:0-1247 GCF_044706935.1 Curcuma longa
CTGTAACGCCCGCCCTTACGTGGGCCCTTGACGGACACTACAGTTCTACTTTTCATTTCATACATTCATTTACTATCATATACAAAAACTAAACTAAACACAGCGGAAACATACTACTATTAAATAAGGAATTCATATATGATAGTAAATACAATCTAATAAAATCATAAAGACTAACCTAGGTTGCATGACAAATTCTAGATTACAAAGTTCTAGACATGATAATTAAATTACTGAACATGATAATTAAGACATTGTTTAACATGCATATATAAAATTAATTGCATGGCCGAGGCTTGGTCAAGTCACCACCACACACATCTTCTCAGCCCTGTCCCGCTGCTTCCCATTTCCTAATACCTGTTGGCTGGATCTGCAATATAAGGAAGCATCTATAAGCATAAAGCTTAGTAAGTTCCTTTCCTACTCACAAAATCCAAACGTTACATAACATCATAACATTTAAGCATAAAAGCATATCAACATTTCCTAAACATGCAATTGGTTATTCACATCGTATCATACACCTGAAGAATTCATTTCCTTTTTGAAAATATTTAACTTAATAGATAAACATAATCATCATCATTTTTGGGGATCCCTGGCTTGTACCCATTCATTTCTTTTGCGCGCATTCATTCAAGTAGGCACGAGGTAGCTAGTCTCGACCTACCTGCATACTAGGTCTTTTCAAATGTCCTTCAACCTAGGGGCGTTCTTAGGTACCCATCCCTTGGAACCCTTCCGGGTTTCGGTACAAGCCATTCATTTAAAGTAAAATAATCTTTTATACTTTCCTTTTTCCATTATAACATGACTGTTCTTTAACATCTTTCTTTCATTCATGGTGCACAGTCACGTTATATACATTCAATACATTTGACATAAGGAATCATATAAACCTATGTCTAGTAACCTTGAACCCAAATTCGATCAACCTTAATCTTCCTTTTCAGGTGATCAAACATTCATCGGGTTCTGAAATCCTAATACATATCTTTCATCACATACAGCAGGTCAATTAAGCTCTATTTTAGGTTTGGTTAAACCTTCTAACAACCCAGTATAACTCTTAATCGATCAGAAGACCGATTCTGTTCCTTTGTGCGTCACAGTGGCCTCTGTAATCGATCAATCGATCGATTACAGGGGCTTAATCGATCAGAAGAGCGATTTCCTCCTTACGGTGTTCACAGTAGGCTTGGTAATCGATCAACCGATCGATTTGTAATACCCGCAATTTTCCT
>NW_027434747.1:0-3173 GCF_044706935.1 Curcuma longa
GAATTCAAGTACTGAACTAAATTTTATCAAATCAAACTAAAGAAAGAGCAGTAATCAAATTTTCAGAAACTCTGAAACTGCAAATTCAGAAATGAAATGTTCAGAAACGCATCCGCATCTTCCTCCTCTTCGTGCTCCTCGGTTTGGTGTCAAACAAACCGCCATTAACCACGAGAGTCTCCGAAATTCTTTCAAGAAGCTGGAATGCAATCAAACGAGCTTGTGCCAGCGTCCACAGCTCCAAAAAACCCGGAGAAAAACCCTTTCCCAGGCAATAGAGTCGTGCGCCGGTAAAATCTGAAGTTGCAAACTGGAATGATGCTCCTCTCCTCACGCCGGTGAAGTCTCAGGCCCCTCAATCTTGCTCCAAAACCTTCGGAGAACCCCTCCTCCGATTCTGGTCGCTGAAGACGCCGTAACTCGCCGGAATTTCAGAGATCAGGGGAGTGCCGCGCCGATGAAACCCTCTCCGGCGTCGAGCTTCCAGCCGCCGATTGCTGCCCACTGGACTGGTTCCGGCCTCCTCAAGGATCAGAGAACACGATAGAATTGGAAGAATTGGAAGGGGCTGGCCTGGTTGATACGTCGCGGGGCAGGGGAAAACGCGCGAGGAAGGCGATGAACAGTGGAGGCGCAGCCACTGTTCACTTCTCAAAATTCGGCTTATATACCCGGTTGATTAATTGAAGGATCTGGGCCGTCCGTTTTTGATCTGATGATCAGAACTTGATCTGGAGCTTTAGGGCAGCTTAGGGTTCTTGAAAAATTCTGAAATTTTAATCGGGCTTGATCTAGTTCATGTCCTCCATGTGGGCTTGATCAATTTGGGCAAATTGACTCGATTTGACTTGATTCGATCGTGATTGAGCTCGAGTTCGATCCAATTTGAACCCTAGAATCAATTAGAACCCAATTAATACAAAAATTGCCATTAAATCATAAAAATTATAATCAAACCTCAATTTATGCAATATAAAATGAATATGATCAAATTGATTCATTTAACAATTATTTTCATCCTAAAATCCAAAATTGAATCAATTAAAAATGCAAGAAACCCTAACTTATCAGCAGTCGACGATGAAGTGCCCCCTCCGACCGCAGCCGTAGCACTTCGAGTCTTGTCTTGTTGTGGCTGGCTGTTTCGACGTGTTCACAATTTTCTTGATCTCCGATCGTCGAACCCCGCGTTTGTTGTTGAACATTTTATGAACTAGATTTACTAGTTCGGTGGTGACGTCTTTGTTCCCGTCAGTGTCCGATGTTTCTGAATCTTCCGGTACTCTTCGTCTTTTCGGTTCGGAACCTGCAATTAGAGCAATACCTTTCTCCTGCACTTCCGTATTAGATTGCTCGTGTAATTCAAATTTAAATCCCTGGATACTTTGTAGGCATCTACCATTGATGCCCACAAGGTGTTCCGAGGGAAGGCTTTTAGCGCGTACCTTATTATGTCCCGGTTGTCGACTCGTTCGCCTATTGCGTGCAAGCCATTGAGGATATCCTTGATCCTTGCGTGTAGACCGCTCGCCGATTCTCCTTCTAGCATTTTTATGTTATATAACTTATTGATTAACAAGTCGCGCTTGCTTACCTTAGTGTCGGAAGTGCCTTCGTGGAGTTCGATCAATTTGTTCCAGAGTTCCTTGGCACTGTTGATTGGTCCGACTCTGTTCAACTCCTCCTTGGTTAGGCCACACTGAAGCGTCTGGGTAGCTTTTGCGTCTGCCTCGATTTTCTTCATTGTAGCTGCATCCCAGAGCTCGCAGGAGAGTGGTTTTCCATCATTACCAGTTGGGATTGTGAGTCCCGTCTGGATGATGATCCACATCTCCACTTGGGTGTTAGTGCAGGAAGCACTAGCAGGTCAAACCTATGTTTTGATTATGGAACTAGGATCAAGTTAAGTATGTGGTTTGGCTAACCAGATTGAAATGAGTTTGCAGAGAACAGGTAAAGTCCTAGTGTGGCTAGGCAAGAAGACTTGGCAGAGTCAACGTGCACCAGGCAAGATCTGGACTTGGGTCAGGAGGACCAAGTTGCAGATGAAATGGACTTGGTCAGGAGGACCAAGTTGCAGAGAAGAATGGACTGATCAGGAGGATCAGTTGCGTTCAAGTCCTGGGGGGCAACGACAGAGCCGAGCAAAAGTCCAACAGGTCAGGAGGACTTAGTTGGCATCAGGTAAATTCTCCCGAGGGGAGTGGGTGAGGACGCGTTCCTACAAGGAACAGTAGGCGCCGGTCTAACCCAGGATCTCACCGGAGATCCGAAGTTAAGACTCGAAGCCGGTTCGGTGAACCGACCTGCTCTTTAACTATTATGTTTCGAGCTAACTTGTTATGCAGGAAAGAAGAGCTCGACGAAAGCTAACTCCGGCTCAAAAACTATGTTTTTCGGGTCTGGAGTCGACTCAGACAGGTTCTAGAGTCGACTCCAGCCTAATCAGCCCAAATCCGGAAGTCTGCGCGTCAAAGTCGTCGCCAGCGGGACTGGAGTCGACTCAGATGCCGTTCTGAGTCGACCCAGGTCAAAAAGTTATCGCCACCGCCGCCACCTCGACTGGAGTCGACCCAGAGCCGGACCAGAGTCGACTCAGGAAGGATAGACGCAGAAGCTGATAAACTTTTATCTGCCACGTCGGCTGGAGTCGACCCAGATGGCGATCTGAGTCGACTCAGGTCGACTATATAAGGCACCCGCGAGCAGCCTTCGACACATTCATTCCTTTCGCTCTCAAACGCCTTCCTCGCGTCCGTTAAGCTTCCGATTTTCGACACCGGTGCCGAGACTACTTCAAGCTACTGCAACGAGCACCGAGACGCCGAATCCATACTCCGGGGAGCGCAAAAATCGGTAACAAAAAGCTGTACTTAAATTCCAATCAATAGCTTTGTAATCGAATTTTTGTAACACTTTTTCGATATACTTGCTACCGTAAGGGGCAAGTATCTTAGTGGATTGCCCAAAGTAAACGGTCAAGGACCGTGGGCCTTGGAGTAGCAGCGTTGCGCTGTGAACCAAGTAAAAACAAATTGCGTCATTTACTTTACCGCATTTCATTTTATTAACTGTCGTGCTTACTTTCGCTTCCGCACTCGAGTCTTATCGAAATTTCGAAAAGCGTTAAAATACGCTATTCACCCCCCCTCTAGCGTATTTCCGGTCCTACA
>NW_027434748.1:0-1700 GCF_044706935.1 Curcuma longa
GAGTTGTCAAGCGGGCTGACCCACGGCGGGGCGGGCTAACCCATCAAAAACCCAACATTCGACAGGGCGGAGCGGGCCGACCCACCATTTCGGCGCCCTGCAAAATCTTCAACCCAACCCAATTTAAGGCAGGTCGCGGGTTAAGCGGGCCAGCCCACGGGCCTAAAAAATAAAATAATAAAAAACTTATTTACTCAAAATTTTTATTTTTTACAATTTAATTTTGTATACAATTATAGACTTGTAGAGAATACAAATATATATATTTATTTTCAACATTGATTAATTATATTTATGATCCGATTTTGATATGGAACTTTAGATACATTATGTTAACAAACAAAATTAGGGATTTAAATTTATCATCCCCCTATGTAAACAAAATATGTACTTGAGACAATACTTTCATCATAACATCTTACTAAGTCAATGTAATAAGCAAATTCTGCAGCAAATAACTCAAGCCCTAAGCATCCAATTAATTCTTAAGGCCATGTGTCCTAGTACAGTAATAGTAAGCATAACAAGACATGAACCATGTTGTTCAAGTTTAAGAATTACTAACATAATAGTGTGTAATAAACTAATAATGTAACCAAGCAATTACTATGGGACAAATTCGAGAGCATGGACTTTGGTTCAATCTCACAAAAGTTAACAATTATGCAACAGATAAAAACAGTAAAACACACACACAGAAATCAAAATCAAAATTTTTCATGAGAAGTCCCCAAGAAACTGCATGTAAATGACAAAAATATGGTATCAATTTTATGGGCCATAACATTGAACAAGTCTCAAGGATCAATTGTGTCCAATACATAGAAATCACACAGACGTGCACCCACATGTATATTTAACATAAAATAACCAGCACACTAGTACATTACCTTGTTTAGATAGTTGATTTGTGTAACCACGCAAATAAGAACGATAATGGTAAATGCCCAAGTTTGTGTATATATCAATTGATTCATTCCAGAAAATGTCAATTTCAGCGCAATTCCAAGAGCCTTGACACTCATGACCTGTCCAGTCAAATGTGTTTACACAAACATCATAAAGCTCAACAAAAACATGAAGAATGAGTGAATATGAAATCCTGTATGGGGGTAAGACGGTAAGTTTATACCGATAGAGAGCCAACCTACGAACAAACACCAAGATAGAACATTATATTTGTCTGCCCATACTTGGGGATATAAAACTAACCAAATAATATAATATGCTTTAAAGTTCATCAATCAGCACATCATTCATATCAAATTCTTCTAATTCTTCTCCATCTCCTTTCTCTTTATCAATATCCTCTTCTAGAGTATTTGATCCATGGTTGGATAATGTTGTTTTGATACTTACATTGTCTTCATTACCTTTATCTACATATAAAAAACACAAACATGGAGATAGTTAAAAATAAAATCATAATAAACTAACATATCAAGTAAGTTAAGAACACTAAAGTAAACAAAATTACCAATATTATAACCATGTAACCAATTACGAATGCAAATAAGAGCTTGCACTTTTTCATGAAGGATGCAACTTCTATACTTGATAAGCACACGAGCTCCAATAGAAAAACTTGATTCTAATGCAACAGTAGTTATAGGAATAGCTAAAACATCACTAGCCATTAGTGCAAGGGTTGGATACCAATGCTTTTGATTCTTCCAATGTTCCAAAACATCCAAATCTTG
>NW_027434749.1:0-1007 GCF_044706935.1 Curcuma longa
CTTTAGACAACCAAGCTTTGCTTTGACCGATCAAGATTTGAATTTTGAATATCAAATCTTAAAACCTGCAATTGTTGTGATTAACAAAGTGCACTTTTCTGAATCTAAACCAAGTGTATTGAATACATTCAACAACATAAAAGTTATTAAGTATACCAAGATCCTAAACATATTGAATCTTAAACCCCACATTGTTGTGATTAATAAAGTGCACTTTTCTGAATTCTAAATCATGTAATAAATATATTCAAGTGCAGATAATACCATTGCTCCATCTGATTAAATTCATTTAATAAGTTTCTTTCCAAGTACTTAGTATCTGAATATCCTCCAAATATCACCAACTCCTCAAGCCGTTCCATAATTTCCCTGCAACAACAAACAGAACAAATTTCTGAAAGTAGTCATATTGGAGTCATCACTTCAATAAGCATGAGCAGACCAATTGTCTTATCCAACTAGATAAATGATGACTGAAATGACAGGTAAAAAAAAAAATCCACAGGAACATCTGCAAACACTAACTTAACCATCGACATTAATTGTTTTAGTGGCATCCAACAACTCCCCAACTGGATCATGATTGAGCACAAATTTCAAGAATACCACAATGAGTTCGCTATGAACATGATCATAAATTATCAGTACCAATCCTATCTGAGGTGTTGGTATGAAAATGTCAGAAGGACAATGGTGGATATCAAACTTGTTTGCTGACTGTACTTGATCAACTGGTTCAGACATTAATATTTTAATAGACCTAGGACAATGTTGGATATCAAACCTGTTTGCTGACTATACTTGATCCACTGGTTTGAACATTAATATTTTAATAGACCTCAAAACCCAATTGAAAAAATTTTGTAACTGAAATAAAGGAGATAACAAGAATAACTTATATAATAAACTTACAAACTCAAACAACCATATATGTTATGAAATTAATAATGAATATCTTAAGAACTCATCCAGGCATGAGGTAAAAAATATGATAGAAAATATTTAAA
>NW_027434750.1:0-2515 GCF_044706935.1 Curcuma longa
TCTACATCAGACATTTCGAAAAATGGCGCGAGTATACAAATAAGATCTTCATAAATGTGACAAAAACTAAAAGCGACTAGAAAACTGTTTTCTCTGGGTGACATGTGCAAAGCAGGTTCAACCATGATGCATCTACTAAACCCAATTGGTTTGGCCTCTAGTTCTCAAGCTAACCCGTCGGAACCCGAAGATTTGGTTAAGTTTTGAAAGCATCAGTTAAAAGTACATAGACAACAGTTATTGTAACACGCTCCTAATTAGAGCAAACTAGTGAAATGAACTTTTAATAATGCAGAAGCAAAGAAGCCAAAGGAACTAAATATGGGCTTCACTGGGACTAGCACATCTGCTTATGTGCTATAAATATAGGCTTGTGTGCATGACAGATAGAAAAAAGGGTTTGATTTTGGTATTTAATATGCATGATGATTTGAGTACCAATACCAATATGCACATAAGAACTTTATATATGTAATTGAGATGTCCATGTTGGTTACCAAGGAACAGATTTCCAGTATGTCGTAATAAGGAGTTGTCCTTTGAAGTTTTAGAATGGTATCATTTGGATGCACTTTTCCATACGAAGATTCATAATCTATGCCAGCTCTGGCCTGAAAAAAAAGGAGGATTTGTAAGTGTCAAGACATGAAAACCAAAAATATAAAGGGTGAAAAACTCATGCTGGATCAATATTACAAGAACAAATAGAAGAAAAAAAAGAAGCAAAAGCTAAACTCAATACACAAACAACAATCTTTAATGGTCACAGCATGAACTGACAAAGAAATATACAAGATGGATATGTAGGAAGGTGAGCGAGTATTAATTTGGGAGATTAACGATTTTGAAATAGCAAAGTTTACCTAATACTATAAAAAGAAAATTGAATATTATGATATGAACAAGCAACCACTACATATCAATTTGTTTATAGCATTCAAACCCCCACAGTCTTAGCTCAAAACAAAGTTGTTGCATTGGGCAAGGGTCGATTCCGACGGGATTAATTCTCCTAGGATTTATGCCCTCCCACCTAGGAGGTTGCTCGATATCATGGTTTGCTCCTCTCATCTTGTTGTGGGGTTGGCGATGAGGGGCGCTCAGAGTGAGCTTTATCACCTTTTTGTTGCGTTTATAGCATTGAAACCCTGATTAATTCAGCATTAAACAAATTTTTTACTTAACTATTTTTCCTTAACTTATTAATTTTTTCTTTTTAAAACTATTAATTTTGTTATTCTGATTCTACCAAGCTGACACTATATTAAGAGTTTTAGCTCAATTGAACCCAATGTTTTGACTCCATGAACTATATTGGAAACTTAGGTCGTCTGCCTATGAGGGAAGGAGAGAGAAAGATAGGGAGGGTGAGAGTTTTTTCCAGAACACTTTTCCTCCCTTGTAGGAAATATGAGCTAAAAGTTTTAAGTAGATCTGAAACTAAACATATAAAACATAATATAAAAAATTGGTCAAAATTGAGAAGAGGTTTTGAAGTCTTGTGTGATCATTAGGCATTGACAAAATCACCCTCTACCTTTCCCCACCCGATGTTGCATTTCATTTTCTCTTGTTGCCCCAACCTCCACCGCTATCACCAAGGGACCTTCGCCCTCACCTCAAATGTGTCAGACAGAGCTCAAGTCAATGCTGAGCCCCTTTGCTAAAACGTCTGTGAACTCCCCTGACTTCTCCTCCTGACCTCTGATGCATCAGACAGATCTTGTGTCGATGTTGTGTTGCACCTCAAGCTGACCTTTGTTATCGTGCCCACTCACCCTTCACTGTTGCCTCTGCCCAATTGTCTCACACCTTGAGCTCATGAGAGAGCTACCAAAGGAGCACAAGGAAGTGAGCATTCTTGCTATAGGACAGCATGGACAGTGAGCATGAGTGAATTTTTTGGATTATTTTTTCCCTAAATTCCCTATACCCAATTTCAGGCAGAAGCAAAAGTGGCCAATTTTGATTTAATTCAGATCAATTGGCTTTGAACTGAATAACAAATAAACGTAGATGTCATTCATGAGATAGAAAAATGGAATGACCAATAGATTAATATGTTTTGAATACTATTGATCAACAATGTTCTGAACTGAGATGGGCGTTACAAGACAATGCACAGGAGAAATATCTGAAAATGCTTTCTGCAGAAAAAATCCTGTTGGTATTTGAATAATATAAAGGGACATTATAAGAGTCCTGAGATACATTCAGTTTGATCAATTATTTAATATCAATTTCAGTTATGAAGATATACTTTCTGGAGCAAGTGACAGATGTCTTATACAGCTAGATTTGTCTATAAATTAAATATAAAAGATCAAATTCAAATTTCCTTTTGTGCCCAAACAAGTAACAAGTCAATTGTGTCAATAACCTCGGTTAACCTTACTGTTGAACAAGCCAAATATATTACTGTTGAAAAAGCCAAATATAGAGTATGATAAAGGAAAACAAACAGAAAGAAAACCAGCAAAGGCAAGCAATTTTGACAAGGTGCATTCATGACCCA
>NW_027434751.1:0-2434 GCF_044706935.1 Curcuma longa
TTTAATGAGAATCACATTTAGTCAAATGTCTGTGTTTTAGTCAAATACAGTTGTCCATTTAATTTATACTGTAGATAACATGGTGTGTGGTGTCACACAGAAGATCATGTTATCGGTTCCTTATAAGTTATAAAAAGATGCTCACAACCGTGATGGATAGGGACAAACCATTGAAACGGTTGTAGTGTAATTTGGTATTAGTTTATCTTAACTATAAAATTACACTAGAACACTTTGTGTGTATTGAGCAGCACCAATTGAGGTTGTTCGATTTATACTGGCTATATAATCGAACTAGACCTCAGTTATCATGGAAGTGCATACTCTTAATCCTGATATAATAACAAGCACATATACTTAGCATATATTTCTTTGATTCATCAAAGGGTGAGATTTATCTCGTTAGATCAAAAGGCCCGATGAGTTGGGAAATAATATTATGTATATGGTGTGTTGATTATAGAAGGAAACTATGTCCTATAAAATAGGTTGATGATGTCCCCTTGAGAAGCTCATAAAGATTATCATGTAAACCCTGTAGGTGGACTTAGTTCTGCATGATAATAAGGTTGAGTGGTACTATTCTCGGACTCAAAAGTTAATTAATTAAGTTGTCAGTAATTTAATTAATTAACGAACATACGATATCTTAAACATAGGGAGATTAATGCACTCATGGTAAGAAGGAACCCATACTGTAATATGGGATTGGTGCGGTAGTGTTGGGATGTATACTAAAAGCCTAGCTTTTGTATGAACATCTGTAATTTAAGTGAGAATCACATTTAGTCAAATGTCTGTGTTTTAGTCAAATACAGTTGTCCATTTAATTTATACTGTAGATAACATGGTGTGTGGTGTCATACAGAAGATCATGTTATCGGCTCCTTATAAGTTATAAAAAGATGCTCACAATCGTGATGGATAGGGACAAACCATTGAAACGGTTGTAGTGTAATTTGGTATTAGTTTATATTAACTATAAAATTACACTAGTACACTTTGTGTGTATTGAGCAGGACCGATTGAGGTTGTTCGATTTATACTGACTATATAATCGAACTAAACCTCAGTTATCATGGAAGTACATACTCTTAATCCGGATATAATAACAAGCACATGTACTTAGCATATATTTCTTTGATACATCAAAGGGTGAGATTTATCTCGTTAGATCAAAAGGCCCGATGAGTTGGGAAATAATACTATGTATATGGTGTGTTGTTGATTATAGAAGGAAACTGTGTCTTACGAATTAGGTTGATGATGTCCCCTTGAGAAGCTCATAAAGATTATCATGTAAACCCTGTAGGTGGACTTAGTTCCACATGATAATAAGGTTGAGTGGTACTACTCTCGGACTCAGAAGTTAATTAATTAAGTTGTCAGTAATTTAATTAATTAACGGACATACGATATCTTAAACACAGGGAGATTAATGCACTCATGGTAAGAAGGAGCCCATATTATAATATGGGATTGGTGCGGTAGTTCAATAATAACTCTTTAGTGGTATGAGTTATTATTGATGGACTTAAGTTGTGTGTTCAGGCTGAACACGGGAAGCCCAAGCCCATCAGGAGACCAAAACCAATTCCTCCTCATGGTCCCTGTTGTAACCTCTAGATAAAGCCCAATATCCACCCAGGATAATTCTGTTAAAGAATTCAAATCTAAATAAGGAATTTGTTGAAAATTTTTTAAAATTTCTGAAATGGCTTGGCTATAAAAGAGGAGGTTTGCAAGAGGGAAAATACACACACACATTGTTCCCCTTCTCCTCTTGCAAGGGCCGGCGGCACTTTCCTCTTCTTTGTGCTAGGGTAGGCTCCCCTTCCCCTCTTCTCCTCTTCTCCTCTTGCTAGGGTCGGTGCCCCTCCCTTTCTTCCTTCTCCTTGTGCTAGGGCCGGAGGACGACAAAGGCTTCCCCCTTTGTTAGGGCCAGCGGCCACAAAGAAGAAGAAGGATTAGAGAAGAAGAAGAAGAAGCTTTGCCATTGGATTGGAAGACAAGCTCGGGTGGACTACATCTTGGAGGATCATCGCCCACACGACGTCCAAGAAGGCCAGAGGAATACATTAGAAGACCAAGAGGTTTTTACTTTAAAACCATCTTCCGAAGATTCGAAAGGTGAAAGGTACAACTAAGATTTTCTTCCGCTGTAAATAAATTAGTTGTAATTTTACCTTTACATGGAACCTGAAAACAAACACAAGTCAGCGATCCGTGGGGCCGCTTGGAAAAGTTTAGTCCTTGTGCAAAAATTTTTGTACAAGAAAAATCAACGGAACAGTTTCCGAGCGACTCCCTTCAGGTAGTTCAATAATAACTCTTTAGTGGTATGAGTTATTATTGATGGACTTAGGTTGTGTGTGTTGGGATGTATACCAGAATCCTAGCTATCTATGTAAATAAAACATTTTGAAATGAGAAT
>NW_027434752.1:0-7244 GCF_044706935.1 Curcuma longa
CTTCTGAGTCTAAATAACTATTTCAGTACATCACTATGGCTAATACATAGTCCCTGTGGATCGATATCTTTTTATTACTTGACGATACCTATATACTTGCTGGAGCCTATCATGTAACAAGTGAAAAATATGGATATATGGATCTTAAACTCACTACCATGGCCATCCAACTAGCAGATCAATCATGCAGATATCCGATGGGGATAGTTGAGGATGTGTCGATTAAAGTCGGGGGATTTATCGTCCCCACCGACTTCGTTGTGCTTAACATGGAAGAAGATCCGTCCATCTCTATCATTTTGGGAAGGTCATTCCTTGCCACTTCCCGGGCTAAAATTGACGTAAAGAATTATAAATTATCCCTAGAAATATGTGACAAAAAGGTGGAGTTCAACCTCTCACTCAACTCTAATGCCTACCTCCCAAACAAGCCACATTGCTGCAGGCTAGATAACATCCAGAAGAAGAAATTTTTTATATCAACCCCTCATGCCAATGGAAGAGCCCGAACTGGTCGGGCAAATAAGGAAGCTATACTCAGAAAGTCAAAAATACAAAGTACCTCCCAGGGGAAGGTTGCGAGAGGGCAACCAATAAACCCTGTACATTACTGAAATAAGGGGTCGAGCTAATGATCATAAACAAGCGCTTCTTGGGAGACAATGATAGAGCCCAAAACTAGTGTCACGAATGAGCTTCAAATTAGAATTTATAATAAAAAATCCTTAGCTCACAAAATAAATATAATATAGGGGCCATGAGTCGTATTTTTTCAAGGACTAGTAGAAACTTGTCTAAATCAAGCTAGGATGTCATTCTATTTTTTAGTGTTTCTATGTAAATGGGGTTTTGATATTTTCAATGGAATGTAAATGAAAGAAACAAATGCAAGAACAAAAGCTTAATACTAAAGCCTAAAACACCAAATACAAGATGCAATACTATGGAATTGAAACTAAAATTGTAACACTAACATGATCTGGCATTACAAAACATTTTATTCTCAATAGATGCTAAGAAATCAGATTCAATGAACTAAGAAACAAGAAATCAGAATTCTAAAGAATCAGAAATCAGAAATTAATGAGACAAGCTGATGAAATGAGAAATCGGTAACACAAAGGAATTAAAACTAATGTAAAGAATCTAATTGGAAACTATATGCAATCAATTATCAAATCTAGGTTGCAGTGCAATTAAAGCATTGGCTACAATCCCAAAATCCTGATACAAATCCAACATTATGATACACAAGATCTGATACAGAACATTGATTATAATCAGAAACTAATAATGAAAAACTTCCAGATACAATTGATGAAGAATTCGAAGCTAATGAAACATCAAAACAAATCACTACAATCAACAATGGAATCAGAAATGTAAATGGGGGTGTGAGTTCTGATAAGCACAAAGAATGGCAAACATTGATAAACACAGAAAATTCAAAAATGGAACAACAGAATCAGAAATGGCAAATAAAAACAAATTCTGATCAAGATCTCGGCTCTTCCCTTCCAAATCGATCACCAACTTGCCGTCACACAAGCTCTGATAAGATCAGAAATCCCAGCTAAACAACTCTCAATCTCAGCTCAAACTTGTCTCGATCAGATCCACTCAGCACACAGAAACCCTCTGCTTGCGCTGAACAAAGCTGAATCGAGATTTGAAAACCCAGCTAGAATCCTTCAAACCGCTTGCAATTCAGTGCTTGGAAACCATCAAGAACCTTCTAAGAACCCCTCAGAATGCCCTTGATAGCTCTGATCGTCTTAGATCTGAAGATCTCAGCTGGAAATGGTGGCGGAACTGACTGCTCTGATGAAACCCTCAACAGAAGAGATCACTTCCAATTGATTCCCAAACTAAGCTCGTAGTCGTCTCTGGAACTTGGGAACTAATTTGGAAAGAAGAAACCCGAGAATCTACCATACGAGAATGAAGAAACAACCAAAGGGAGTCGCGAAAACGAAGATCTACAGTGCTAAAAATTGCGGGCATCGGTACTGTTCATTCCGCATTAAAACGGGCTACTGTGCTTAACGGATCTGCTCCTCTGCTTAACGGGTCTACTCTAAATTCAAATCAGTTTCAGCTCCAATTAAACTTGAGTGAACCCTGGTTCAACTCGAATTCAATAAATTCCACTTCAAATTCAAATCGGTTGAACTTAAGGCTTAATCATGAGATTTGGGTCAACAAATTTGCTCAATCTTGAGTTGACTTGATCCCAATTGGCTCGATCATGGTTCCACTCGAGTCCTACAAAGATTAAAATCAATTAATACCAAATTAAACATCAAAATTATAGAAATTAAATCAATCATCCAATTATACAACATACCACAAATACAATCTAATTATGTTGATTAAACATTTAATTGTTCATAGAAAATTCCAAAATGATCCATCAAAATACCTTAAAACCCTAGCTCATCAAATTCCCCCATACTTAACCTTGTGCGTCCCGCTCAAGCCAAAACAATAAAACTAAGAAAAACTCCTACTATCCTACCCCCTAGATCATCCTCAATCATAATTAGAATCAATTGAAAGAGAATTACCTAAAGTTGTAGAATCTCAAAAGTTTAAATCCATGAACTAGACTCTTGTATTTGGTTAACCACCTAGCAAGTTTCATCCTTCATAACTAATTGATATAAATGCATCACACTCAATCTCACAACATTGTTTTCAATAGATAAATCAGTGGCTCTCACCCTAATTCTAATTCATGATCAAAGTAAATTAGGGCTCACTCAAGCAACTTAAGTTTCATGCACTTCCATAGGCTTGCTTGCTTTCTACTCTCCATTACCATTCTTGATTTGGAATCCACTCCTATTAAGGATTATTGAAGATAATAAGAAATCACGAATTGATATCAATGAAATGAAAAATTGTAGAAAGAAAATTTTAAGAAAAGTGCTTTAAGGAAATTCAAGTGTAGTGGTAGACATGGATACAATTAAATGCTAATCAATGATCTCTATCAAGAAAAATTTGATAGAACCCACAACTAGTGTCACGAATGAGCTTCAAATTAGAATTTATAATCGAAAACCCTTAACTCACAAAACAAATATAATATAGGGGCCACGAGTCGTATTTTCCCAAGGACTAGTAGAGAGTTTATCTAAATCAAGCTAGGATGTCGTTATTTTTGGATTTTTCTATGAAAATGGGGTTTTGGTGTTTTTCGAATAAAACGTAAATGAAAATTCATTAAATGAAATAGAATGCAAGTTTGCAAACCTAGAACTAAACTATTGAAACAAAGTATCACCACAACCCTAAAAATTGCAAATCACTCGAATCAAAGTATCATCCTAAACCTTTTGCATTGATGATGAGATTTGAAATAGGAAATCAGAAATCAAACTAATGAATATAGACTAGACTGTAAAACTCAAAATATCAACAAGGTAATGAGTTAACCAATTGAAATGCAATTAAAGAAACAAAGACAAGTATAAACATGAAAAGGTAACAATTTGAATTTTAAAGGAACAAATTCAACTTGCAAAACAAAGATTCAATCTAATCTATTAGCTACAATTAACTAACACAAACAAATGCTTAAACTAAACAAACCCAACTCTGATACAAGATCATACTTTGATACGGAACATTAAGTTTTGAAACTATTGAATCAGTAATCAAACGAATGCAACTAAAGAAGGATTAAGGGAAATTAAAACAATAGAATCACTGATACAAACTCAAAAAAATAAAATCAGATGATGGACAAATCAAACAACATGAATTCAAGTATTTTAACATAGATCTGTTGAAACGTGAATCAGAAACTAAATGACATAACAGAAATAGCAAAACATGCAATCAGAAATCAGGAAACACAGATCTTCCCTTCAAATCAATCCACAGCTTGCCGTCACACATGCTCTGATAAGATAAAAAATCCCAGCTAAACAACACTCAGCTCAGCTCAAACTTGTTTGGATCAAACCCAATCGACGAAGAACAGAAACCCTCCGTGAACAACACCGAACAGAGCCAATCCACAAATCTGAAAATCCATATCCATGATCTGATCGCTTACAATTTGAGCTCAAGAACAATACAGAGTATTCAAAGAACCCCTCTGAACACTCAAGATCATTCTGATTGTCCTTGATTTTGATTTCAGATCAAGAATCAACGAAGGAAGCAGAGTCTCTGTTGAAACCCTCACCAGAGAATCCTTATCACCATTGTTGCCGAACTTCGCTTGTAATCATCCTCTACGGTCTGGAGATCGATTTGGAAGAAGAAATCTGGAGTTGGCCATGCGAGAAAGTGAAGAAACAGCGATAGAAGAAACGAGAAAGACAAAGCTACAGTGCCAAAATCGCGGGCATCGGTACTGTTCATTCCTCATTAAAATGGGCTACTATGCTTAACGGGTCTGCTCCTCTGCTTAACGGGTCTGCTCCTTTGCTTAACGGGTCTGCTCCAAATTCAAATCGATTTCAGCTCTAATTAAACTTGATTCAACCCTGGTTCAACCTGAATTCAATAAATTCCACTTCAAATTCAAATCAGTTGAACTTAAGGCTTAATCATGAGATTTGGGTCAACAAATTTGCTCAATCTTGACTTGACTTGATCCCAATTGGCTCAATCATGGTTCCACTCGAGTCCTACAAAGATTAAAATCAATTAATACCAAATTAACCATCAAAATTATAGAAATTAAATCAATCGTCCAATTATACAACATACCACAAATACAATCCAATTATGTTGATTAAACATTTAATTTTTCATAGAAAATTTCAAAATGATCCATCAAAATACCCTAAAATCCTAGCTCATCAAACAACCCAAGGGTTTTAAATTTCTTCTTATATTCATTCATTTTCTTTCAGGTACAGTTTTTGTTCATTCCAGCAAGTTGCTAATAAGTTTTTCTATTTTTGCAGAAAATTTACAAGTCCCAACACAAATAAAGCTGGGTCATGCCTCAAAGGCATGGTCGTGCCTCCTAACAGGAAGGCCACAGCTTGAGGTCGTGTCCAATGGACACAGTCGTGCCTCCCAACAGAGCTGCAACTTTACCAGGTCGTGCCTCTAAGGCACGGCCATGTCTTGTTAGCCGAATAAGACTCACACAGGTCGTGCCTCAAAGGCAAGGTCATGTGGCTTTTCCCGAAAGGGGACCTGCCCCGCCTGTGCCTCCAAGGCACGGGCGTGCCTGTTTTACCAAGAAGGGACTGTACTAGGTCGTGCTTACCAGGCACGGTCGTGCCCCTTTCTCCAATATAAGGCACACGACCGTGTGTGCCCTAGCACACAACCGTGCACCCCCAAAAGATCAAGCGACCTTTCTTCTTCTCCACTTCTTCCTCCTTCCAAACTCCTCGAAAACTCTTCCTTTTCACTCCCTTTACTTCTTCTTCACTTCTCCATCTTCTCCACTCTCAGATCTACTATAAAAGTCCCAGATTTGCTCCAGCTTACTTCTCTCCTCTAAATCTAGTAAAATGAGTAATATTATTAAGAGATTTCACAGATCTGGAGGATCCGACGAAGGAGATGAGCTAGAAAGGCAAAAAGGGAAGGAGTCTGCCAAAGAAAAAGCTCCATCGAAAGAAAAGAGCACTGCTAAGGACAAGGGGAAATGAAAAGCCTCTGAAGGGATTTTCGAGAACATCTATGGCATCATCTTCGGGAACGAAGATCAGAAGGCAAGGTATAACTATTTAGTTTCCCGAAAAATTATTTGCTCTCGATATGCTGATAGTTATACTATGGAAGCTTTAGGAATTAAGGATGATATAGAGTTGATGTTGGACAACCTAGGTTGGATTGACTTTATGAATTGTAGGCATCCAACATACTTAGGAATCACATTAGAATTCTTTAGTTCCCTAGAGGTCTACTTTACTACTGATGAAAACCACAAAGGAAAAAATTAATTTCAGATTGTTTAACGAGGAATACAAGTGGACTCTAGACAATTTCAATAATTGTTTTAGATTTCCAAGAGATAAGACTAGGGAATCAGATAAGAGGTTTAGCAGTACCCGATGTTGGAAAATGATTACCAATTCTGAAGAACCCTAAGACCCATCTATGTCTAAAGCCTCGATATTGCAAAACGTAATCTTTAGGTATCTGCACCGCGTCATGATCAAGATCATTTTTTATCGAGCCGAGAGTGACGGCGTGGTGAGGAAAATGGAACTGTATTGTATCTGGGCAATGCTTCATCAGGTAGAATTTGACTCAGATTTCCATTTCCTCCATAACCTGGTTAAGATAGCTAAATCCTCAACTGGAGTAATAGTAGTTGGAGGCCTCATCACAAACATTGTTATCTACTTGGGTTGCAAATTGGAATACTTAGAACCTATCATTGGCAATTCTAAGATTAATATTGACACATGTTTGGTGATGAAGATGATTTGTAAGTTCGAAGGGGGGTACGCTTTTAACAGAGTGTCTGGATTTCCATTCTCATTACCTAACCCCTCAAAGACTACCATTAGAAAGGTTGACAACTGGATCTTGCGTTCTCTAGTTCCTAGTCGTTCCTCCACTCCCGTATATGAACTAGCATTAGAGTATGCCCAAGAAATCTCGTATCACTATGAATCATCTTATCATGAACTTTCTTCCCCTAGAGCCGAGCCTGTTAGGCATTCTTATGCACATGGTGAGACAGGCTCGGCTTATGATTTTTCTGCATTTCGTAGTTCTCTAAATACGCTTTATGAAGAGCACTTGACCTACTAATGTCAGTTGGATGAGTATGGTGCTATGACTCAAGGGTAGTTTAGAGAAGTACAGGATCATTTCAGTAGGGCGGATGAGTTCTACTCTTCGATGAACGATTTTATGGGACACCAATATAGGGAGTGGAGAGAGAGGAGGAATTTAGGTGGTTCATGGACCTAACTCGCCAACAAGTTGCCTCATTATACCAGTATCATGAGAGTCTAGGCAACCTATCTCAACTTCTTAGATTTCCTCCTAGGTATCCACCTCCTCTAGATCAGGGAAGAAGATAAAAAGGTTTAAATCTAGGGGAAAAGCAATAAATGTGTATAGTGTAAATAAAATAAATTATATTTTATTTTAAACTTTGTTTATGCATTTTGCTTTGAAATTTGCTTTGAATTTATTTTGAACTTTGTTTTGAAATTTTCTTTAAGAATGCATGGTAAATAACATATCAGAAATTGATGCGTATTTCACAAGTATACGGAATGTCGTCAAGTAATAAAAGATATCGA
>NW_027434753.1:0-3926 GCF_044706935.1 Curcuma longa
TTTTGATAGGAATGTTGAGGGGGATAGGAATCAGATGTATGACAGCGTTTATGGCAGCATAGTCTTTTAGTATAAGTGAGAGATTTTTGGGATGCATACTATAAGCCTAAGCTTTTTGTATAAACATCTATTTTGCAATAATATGAAATGAGAATCACTTTGGTTAAATATTTATATTTTATATTTTGATATTTGTTAATGTAGTTATCCACTTAATTTATATTATAAATAACATGGTGTGTGGTGTCACACAGAAGATCATGTTATCAGTTCCTTATAAATTATAAATAGTAGCTCACAACCAAGATGGATAGGGGTAAACCATTGGAAGTGATTGTAGTGTAATTGGTATTAGTTTATCTTGACTATAAAATTACACTAGTACACTTTGTGTGTATTGAGTAGGATCGTTTGAGGTTGTTCGATTTATACTGACTATATAATCGAACTAAATCTCTGTTATTATGGATGTGCATGCTCTTAATCCCTATATAATAACAAGCACATATACTTAGTATTTATTTCTTTAATTCATCAAAGGGTGAGATTTATTCGTTAAATCAAAAGGCCCGATGAGTTAGGAGATAATGCTATATATATGGTGTGTTGTTGATTATAGAAGGAATCTGTGTCCTAATTATTTAGGCTGATGATATCCCCTTGAGGAGCTCATAAGGATTATCATGTAAACCCTGCAGGTGGACTTAGTCCGCATGATAATAAAGTTGAGTGGTACTACTCTTGGAATTAGAAGTTAATTAATTGAGTTGTCAGTAATTCAATTAATTGACGGACATACGATATCTTAAACACAGGGAGATTAATGCACTCATAATAAGAAGGAGTCCATATTGTAATATAGGATTGGTGCGGTAGTTCAATAATAACCCTTTAGTGGTATGAGTTATTATTGATGGACTTGAGTTGGGTGTTCAAGGAGAACACAGGAAGCCTAAGCCCATCAGGAGGCCTAAATCAATTCCTCCTCTAGGTATCTGTTGTTTGTTATCCAATAAAATTTTATTAAATTTTGTTATCCAATAAAATTTTATTATCCAATAAAATTATGTAAATTTTGTTATATAATAAAATTATATAAATTTTGTAATACAACAAAATTATATTAATTCTGTTATTTTTTTCTTAAAATTTCTATGATGGCAAAGTTATAAAAGGGGAGGAGAGGGAGAGGCTAAAACGCAACATCATCTTGTCTTTAGCCACCTAGGGCCGGTGCCCATCAAACTCATCCCTTCTCCTTATCTTGCCTCCTAGGGTCGGCGCCCAAGACCACACTTCTCCCCTTCTCCTTGTTAGTGAGAGCCCTAGAGCCAATCATGTGATGATTGTTGTATGGACTCATTGTATCATATTTCTATATATTAATAAAGGCATTTCTTTATGGTTATTATACTTACTTGTATTGGTGCCAAATAACTAAGTATAATAGCGTCCTTGAGTAGAAGGTTCATATCTATATCAATCGATTGGTTGAATCGATAGTGAGATGATATAGAGAACACTACTCTTAATGATTCCTAGTCAAGTATTAACATTCAGGGACAATGTTAATGCGATGAGACTAGCATGTAGGTCAACTCGATGACTTGATCTCACAAGTCATGGATATGAGATATCAAGTTGACACATGGGTATGCATTGGAGAATGTATACTGAATGACCCGCCATGAGAAAGTATCATGGATCGTTATATGAGTGTCATATACTTTCTCATGTGACTATTATGTATGACTATTAGTCCTTGGACCTGAAGTCACCATGGTTCCCTACATAAGGAGTTGCATACTTTGGCTTCGTCAAACGTCACCCGTAAATGGGTGGACTATAAAGGCGATTACTGGGTATGTAACAAATTATGTGGAGGGATGTGAGTGATGTAGATGGGATCTATCCCTCCTATATGACGGGAGTGATATCATGGTTCTTGATAGAGTGAGACCACTAAGTGCATGGTCATGCCCAAATGAGTCAATATGAGATATTGAGCTCATTTGATTAGAGTGAGTCTACTTGGAGTTCAAGACATAGATTGATTAGAGGATGACACGGTCTATGCCTCAATTGATCAATCTTGATATCAAGGATAGAAGGACATGGTCACCTATTGTGAGAGTCACAATTAGTAGTCACTATGGTGATGTTGGATCTCAACATTCTTGTAACTTGGGTAGCAATGATGTGTTGCTAGATACCGCTCATTGCTTATGTTTCTAAATTGGTTTAGAAGCATTGCCAACGTTACAAGAACCTATAGGGTCACACACAAAGGGCAATTAGATGGAGATTAGGTTCATATGATGGACCAAGAGGATTAGGTTCATGTGATGAACCAAATTGGATTAAGTGTAATCCAAATTAGACTAATTGAGTTGGACTCAATTTGATTCAAGTGTTGAATGAGTCTAATTTAGATTTGATTCATTGAGTCAATTTAAATTAATGAATAGAGATTCATTAAATTAACCTTGAGAGATAGGAGGTCAAGTTTGACTTGACTTGAGAAGGAAGATAAATGGTCAAGTTTGACTTGACTTAATGCCACCTCATGGTCAAGTTTGACTTGACTTGATGCCACCTCATGGTCAAGTTTGACTTGACTTAATGCCACCTTGACTTGACTTAATGCCACTCATAGTCAAGTTTGACTTGACTTAATGCCACCTCATGAGAGTTACCAAGAGTTGTAACTCATGGCATTAAATGAGGTTTTGTAACCCCCCTTTTCATGATGTGGCCGGCCACTTATAGAGGTGGTGGCTAATTGAATTTTTCATTCAAGTGAATTGATTCCTTCTTCTTCCTTGGTTTTCTCTTCTCCTCTCCCTCTCCTCTACCTTGGCCGAAACTCTCAAGGGTGCTAGCACACTCAAGAGTTTTGCTTCTCCATCCTTGTCCGTGTGGATACACATAGAGGGGTGTGCACTTGACACCCTAGAGATCCGGCGACCATAAGGACGAGCGGGATACGCGAAGGGCATCGCTTCAAGGGTAACTCTCTTAACATGTAGATGTAAGAGTAGCTAGAAAACATGTATAAGAAATTTATTTTTATCTTCGCACGGATCCGTGGCCGGACTTCCGGGGTTTCCGCAACGTAAAAAGCGGTTTTTGCGGCCCGAAAAGTCCAACATAAGAAGAGGAGAGGAATACAGTAGAAGATCAAGAGGTTTTCGGGTAACGGACATCTCCTATACAATCTCAAAAAGAAAGGTATGACTTATTTAATTCTGCTGCATAGTTATTCCTTTCGTATCTTTTGTATGCATCCTGAATACCAATACAAGAGTTCCATCGATCCTATGCTTCGATCAAGGTGTGCTTTGATTAGTCAAGAACTTGCTTGATCAATCAAGCACATGTCTCATCGAAGATGTAGATTGCTTGGAAAAGTTCTGTTTCTGAAAATTTTTATCTGGCAAGAATTAAACGGAACAGAATTTCAAGCACCTTTAATGTGTGTAACCCAATAGGTTCCCGGTTATGTTGGTCGTCCGTAATTAACCATTAATTATGGAACGATCATGAGTGGCACCTAGTAGTACATCATGATCCCCAATTGACCGAAAATCAATAATTAATTCCAGAATATCTTCTAAACCTTTCAGCAGCTCTAGTTAAACGTGTCTTATTCCTTTCACCGTCTTATATCCGCTTGGTTCAGGACATGATATATGTATTGGTCCCCACTAGACTAACTACGTCACACCTAGCCTAAGCTGCTTTCTTGTCCTCTTGATTCAAGTTATTTGTACATGTGTCCAAAAGTACTGTACTCTTAACATGTAATGCTTTGGCCAAAGACTTTTAGTAACAATCTTGACAAGCGGCCGCAAGGTATACGTCTCCTTTTCTAATGAGCGGTGAATCCTCTATGGGCTATTTAAACGCCTTCGGGTACTTTGACT
>NW_027434754.1:0-7040 GCF_044706935.1 Curcuma longa
ACTCAGCTAAGTAAATCATATAGGGTATACTCCTTACCCTACTTAACCACTTAACTGGGTTTTCCTAACATACTTTTATGTCACCCCACCATGGTACTAGGTTGGATAAATATTAATCAAATTTATGTCCTTACCTAGCCTAGGTTTATTCTAAGTACACAAATAATAAAAAACAAAACACAAAAAATAAAAGCAAACAAGTTTTTTAAACATTAATAGTTTTGGATCCCCTAGATCGTGACCCCTATTGGGTCTAAACAAATAGTGTATTTGATCCTTGGGGTTCTAATAGCGGTTCAGTCCAACTGGATTGGTCAGGTTGGAATTAGGAACCTATGCTTGGACTTAAAATTTTTTGGGTCGATTAATCAATGACAAATAAGACCTATGTCTGGCTTTGTGTCCAAGCCCAGATCTGTTGTACACAGCCCTTTGAGTTTTAAGCATCATATCAAGATACTTGGAATCTGAAGTGAACTTTTTCAATGATCTTTTCAGGTCGTCAATCTGAAGTTTCAACTTCAAATTTTCTTCCTTAAGTTTGACTTGAGTTAAAATTCCAACTTGAATATTTTCAGTTGGCAGACTAATGTTGACTTTCTTCTTAAGGAGTGCTAACTCCTTTTGAAGTGAGTCAACTTGGGCACTAAATTTTGCTAGTTTCTTAGTTAAGCAATAAATAATAGAATATAATTTTCTAATATTTACAGAGTTATTTGGACCTTCTGAATCGGATCTAATCCGTGGCTTGAATTTGACTCGGTTTATGACTTTGTGTCTGGTTCGTTCTCGATTTCTGTGATTTCTTCTCATTCTGGGAGAGTCAGGAAGCTTGTGTTTGCTTCCTCCTCTGAGTCTTTTAAAGGTGATTTATCCCAGGTGGCCTTTAGCGCTTTCTTCTTAGACTTGCGCTCTTTCTTTTTGGTTTGGGCATTCGACCTTGAAATGCCCCTTTTCCTGATAGCCGTAGCATGTGAGTTTAGTCTTGTTTGTAGGTGTCTTGGTCGAGCTAGCCTTTTATACCACCTTCTTCATTTCTGATCTCTAAACTCCGCACTTTTCTTGAGCATTTTTTAAACTCCACACTTTATTTCTGATTTACTAGTTTAGTAGCAACCTCATCGTTGGTTTCTGAACCCTATAATCCTTCAGATTGTCATTAGTTTGTTCGTGCATCTCGAATTCAAAAAATAATCATCCAATTTGATTTTTGAAAGGTCTCTGGAGACCTTGTATGCATCAACCATTGATGCCCACAAGGTGTTCCTAGGGAACGCTTTCAGTGCGTACCTTATAATATCCCGATTCTCCACGGGTTGTCCAATGGCGTGGAGTCCATTGAGTAGGTCATGAATCCGCATGTGTAACCCACTTGCAGATTCTCCTTCTTGCATCTTAATACTATAGAGTTTGTTGAGCAGAAGGTTGCACTTGCTCACTTTAGTATCGGAGGTCCCCTCACGAAGCTCTATGAGTTTGTCCCATAAGTATTTTACCCTTATGAATGGACCAACCTAGTTAAGCTCTTCCTTAGTTAACCCACACTAGAGCATTTGGGTTATTTTGCCGTCGGCTTCGATCTTTCGCTTCGTGGTTGCGTCCCATTTTTCACATGACTAAGGGATGTCATTGTTGTTTGTCAGGATTGTAAATCCTGTCTGGATTACAATCCACATCTCCACCTGTGTCTTGAGGTGGTACTCCATTATACCTTTTCAGTAGATGAAGTCCTCCCCAGAGAAAAACCATAGTCTGGCGGTGCTGTAGCCTTCCTGATGGGTCATTAATCTTGCACACACAATAACAACAAAAACAGATGTAATAAGACTTGGTCTTGGATTAGTAGTGCAGGAGTAATAAAATGGAAAATTAGAGTGAAAAAAAAAGAATAAAAATTGAAAAACGGATCAGTGGTTGCACTAATATCGAGCACTCATCGCTCTGATACCAATTGTAGGATCGATTAAAAGCTCTAGAGGGGTGAATAGCTCTTCTTTGCGTTTTCACTCTTTTATGAAAGACTTGCGTAAATTAGAACTTATAGTGGAAAAAATACAAGTGAACACAATTAATTTTACTTGGTTCACAACCACAGACTGCTACTCCAAGGCCCATGATCAATAATCATTTTCGATGGACAACCACTAAAAGAACACCCGTCTCACGAAAGGGAGTTTTATCGCTCTTACAAAATCGATTAGGATTGGTAACACGTATACCATCCTTAAAACTTTAAGTACAAAAGCAATAAGTAATTTACCGACCGAAAGTATGGATGTGCAGTAGTCGGTGCAGCTTCTTGATGTTACGACGGTGTTCCGGGCACTTGGATGCTAACGTGGAGGTTGTTGGATCAACTTTGACTCCGTAACGCCTTATCAAGATCCGAGTGCCTGAAACCTTTCCGGGCACCTGGAGGCTAAGGTGTCCTGACCACTGGGACTCTGCCACATCATCTATCTCGCTGGCTCATTCTGCTGACATTCGATCACTTGGAACCAATCCGGGCACCTGGACCGTCCGATCACCTGAATCCAAATAAGGGTGCCCGGAACACAAAGTTCTAACCTCTCCTTTTCTGTATTACAAGCTAGTCCAAAATCCAAAATATAATAGGGAAGTGAATAGTTTTGCAAATTATTTAGTCTTAACTTCAAATTTTCAGTGAAATCCTAGGTCAGACCGATGTCTATTATTCCCCTTATCAGGAACACGTACTCACCCACTCTACTTGGGAGAATTTACTTTGTGCCAACTAGGTCCTCCAGACTTGTTGGACTTTTGCTCAGCCTCAATTCTTGGCCCCTAAGTCTTCCATTGCTAGACATCCGACCCTCCAAACCCGCCTAAACTTCCGCTTGGTGCTCTTGATCTGCCAGACTTCCTTCATAGTCCTCCTGACCAGGACTTCCTTGCCTAGTCCTCTAAACCAAGTCTTTTGCCTAATCCTCTAGATTAGAACTTCCTTTACCTAGCCACAACTAGGACTTCCTTTGCCTAGTCTCAACTAGGGCTTTCCTGTGCTACCTGCACGCTCAATTAAGCTCATTAGATCACTTCACAAACTTAACTCGAACCCTTTACCATTATCAAAACTTATATTCGATCATCTAGTACTCCTTGCACCAACATTTACATCCATTTGTCATATCTCATAATCATAATAAGTTATTATAGCCAAGAGTATCTGAATAGATTTAAGCATGAATACTTTTGACATAGTCAACGCCATATTTTTTACGATAGTCTTTTGTCACTAGTCTTGCTTTATAGGTAATCATATTACCATCTATGTCAATTTTCTTTTTGAAATCCCACTTGCACCCAATAGGTGTAATGCCTTTGGGTGAGTCCACCAAGTCCCAAACTTGATTTTCATACATGAAATATATTTTTGACTTCAGGGCTTTTAATCATTAGTTTACCTCTTTCTAAACTTTTCAGAACTTCTTCATATATAGTAGGCTCCTCATCCTCTATAAGCAACACGTCTTTCAATTCACTTATGAGGAATCCATATCTCTCGAGAATTTGACGTGTCCTATTAGATCTATGAATAGGTGGTGTATCAATAGGCTCAATCGTTATTTCATCCTTATGAATAATTGGTTGTAGTCCCGGACTAGGCATCTCTTTAGTGTCTACTAGAGTTTCTTTTTCTTGTAAGAAAATTTCTTTCTCCAGGAATATAGTATACTTTGAGACAAACGCCTTTTATTCCAAGGAATAATATAATTGATAATCCCTTGTTTCCTTAGAGTAATCAATAAATAGACACTTATCAGACTTAGCATCTAGCTTGTCTGATACAGTCCTCTTCACATAAGCAGGACAATCTCAAATTTTCAAATAAGACAAATGAAGTTTCTTACCAGTCCATATCTTATATGGAGTAGTCGAGACTGCCTTAGTCGAAACCTTGTTTAGCAAATAAATAGTTGTCTCGAGTGCTTAGCTCCAAAAGGATTTAAGAAAATTTGCATGATTCATCATCAACCTAACCATGTCCAACAAAGTTTGATTTTGCCTCTCTGATACATCATTGTGTTGTAGTATGTAAGGTGAAGTCCATTGAGACAATATGTTATTGTCTCTAAGATAATCCTAAAACTCTTGATTTAAGTATTCATTATCTCAATCTGATTGAAGTATTTTGATACTTTTACTAAGTTGATTCTCTACTTCATGTCTATATTTTTTTAACTTTTCAAAGGCCTTAGGCTTGTATATTAAGAGATACACATATCCAAATTGTGAGTAATCATCGATGAAGGTAATGAAATAACTATAACCTCCTCATGCATGAGTTAACATGGATCCACATACATCAGTATGTATAAGATTCTCCTGTTTACCTTTTCCCTTAAAAGGTAACTTAGTCATCTTACCTTTTAAGCATGAAGCACATGTATCAAATGAATCCAATTCAAAAGATTCCAAAATGCCTATCATTTGTTGTTCGATCATGCATGTCTTACTTATATGGCCAATGCGACAATGCCACGTATAGAAATTAATTTATCGTCTCTTCAAACGTGTTTATTGCTTGTTTTGATATTGAAAATCATTGGATATGTCTAACGTGTAGATCATATTGCATGCATAACCTTCCAAACACATAAAGAATATCATTCAAAGTTATGTAATAGTTGTTACTAAAAGTTAGATGGAAATTTTTCTATTTAAATAAGAAATAGAAATGATATTTTTTATTAATGAAGGAACATAATAATAATTATTAATTTTCAAAAATAGTCCACCAGAGAGTTTTAACAAATAAGTTCATATGGCTATGGTAACAACTTTTGCCCCATTTCTAACTCTTAAATTTACTTCTCCCTTGACTAGTCGACTACTGTTCTTTAGCCCCTAATGTCATTACATATGTGTGAGACATACTCGGTATCCAATACCCATGTATTAGAAGAAATAGTATAACATTCAATAACGAATATACTAAGTTGAGATGGGATTGGATGCCCTCTTCTTCTTTAAGGACTCAAGATAAATATTGTAGTTTCTTCTCCAATGTCTCATCTTATCACAGTGATGGCAAGGGCCCTATGGAGTATGTTCTTCTTTTTTGGCCTTCTTCTTCTTCCCTTTGGCTTGAGTTTTCGACTTCCTCGTAGATGTTAGTAGTAGCTCTAAAGTTAATTATGTGATGATTGACTAGGGACTTATGTATCATATTCTATTATTAATAAAGAGAAGGTTTTTTAATTATTATACTTACTTTGTATTTATGCCAAATAACTAAATATAATAATGTCCTTGAGTAGCTAGTTCTAATCTACATCATATCGATTGTTTGAATCGATAGTGAGATATTGTAGAGAACACTACTCTTAATCATTCCTAGTCAAGGATTAATATTCAGGGACGATATTAATGCATTGAGACTAGCATATAGGTCAACTGGATGACTTGATCTCACAAGTCATGGATATGGGATATCGAGTTGACACATGAGTATATATTAGAGAATATATATTGAATTGACCTGCCATGAGAAAGTTTTATAGATTGTTATATGAGTGTCATAAACTTTCTTATGTGACTATTGGTATGAATAGTCCTTAGACTGTTGGGTTGCAAGGGTGCAAACATAGTCCCACATCTAAAGTACATGGAAAAAATCATGGGGTTAAAAGGATGGAAAGTATCTCCATTGGAATGAGGTCTTTTGGGGAGAGCCCAAGAACAAAGTCATGAGGGCTTAGGCCCAAAGTGGACAATATCATACCATTGTGGAGATATTTTGATTCCATCGGTACTAACAAGTGGTATCAGAGTGAGACCGCTCTTCACCGGACTAACCGTCGGATGAGCCATGATCCAGATCTAACCATGTGGTTTGAACCTTAAACAAAGGAAGTAGGTGCTCCCGTGTCCGAATCAAGAGGACCAAACACCAGGTGAGAAGTCTTAGTAGGTCGGGTGGACCGAGGGGCAAAAAGTCCTAGTTGCGAATAGATGGGAAGTCCTAGTAGGTCAGATGGACCGAGGGGCAAAAAGTCCTAGCTGCGGCTAGGTGGGAAGTCCTAGTAGGTCGGGTGGACCGAGGGGCAAAAAGTCCTGGTGGGTCGAGGATTCAGACATCAAAAATGACGTTGAGGGGGGCCTGTGGTCCTTTGTTTGAGGGGGGGATTGTTGGGTTGCAAGGGTGCAAACATAGTCCCACATGTCCTAGTAGGTCGGGTGGACCGAGGGGCAAAATGTCCTGGTAGGTCGAGGATTCAGACATCAAAAACGACGTTGAGGGGGGTCTGTGGTCCTTTGTTTGAGGGGGGAGATTGTTGAGTTGCAAGGGTGCAAACATAGTCACACATCTAAATTACATGGAAAAAATCATGGGGTTAAAAGAATGGAAAGTATCTCCATTGGAATGAGGCCTTTTGGGGAGAGCCCAAGAACAAAGTCATGAGGGCTTAGGCCCAAAGTGGACAATATCATACCATTGTAGAGATATTTTCCATCCTTTTAATCCCATGATTTTTTCCATGTACTTTAGATGTGGACCTATGTTTGCACCCTTGCAACCCAACAATCCCCCCCTCAAACAAACACCCTTCCATTGGAACTAACATAGACCTGAGGTCGCTACGGTTCCCTACATAAGGAGGTATGTACTTTGGTATCGTCAAACGTCACACGTAACAGGGTGGATTATAAAAGCGATCACTCGGTATGTAACAAATTGTGCAGAGGGATGTGAGTGATATAGATGGAATCTATTCCTCCTATATAACGGAAGTGATATCTTACGACCTCTCGATAGAGTAGGACTACAAAATGTATGGTCATGCTCAAATGAGTCAATATGAGATATTGAGCTCATTTACTTGAGTGAGTCTACTTGGGGATCAAGAAACATAAAGATTGATAAGATAATGACATGGTCTATGCCTCATTGATCAATCTAGATATCGAGGATAGAAGGACATGGTCATACATTATCATAGTCACGGAGATTATGTCGAATCTCAATATTATTGTCACTTGGGTAGCAATGATGCATTGCTAGATGTCACTTATTG
>NW_027434755.1:0-1211 GCF_044706935.1 Curcuma longa
ACCTTCTGTCACAAGGCATCCCGGTCATACGATCCAACGTCATACCCTCTGTCACCAAGTACCCTGTTAAGGACCTTATCCTAGTGGCCACCAACCATTAGATATCCCTTGTGGAAGTTTATTACCATGTAAGGATCACTTCGGAAAGTTCGGTTAAATATTAACCTTCTGTTATAAGGCACCTCGATCATATGATCCTAGGATCTCTCTACATAGTAATCTACCCCTCATATTCATGCATATGCACTCACACAAACATTTCATCAAACACATTCAAGGCATATAATACATGAAACAAATGTAAATACTTCATTGAATAGGAAAAATGACATAAACAAGTTCTTACATCACCATCATTACATAGATGTTTATCCTAGATCCTAAACTCAAAGATCTACTCCATTACAAGAAGGTTACAACAAGAACGCAAGAAATACGTCATCCACAAGAAAGGGGAAGACTTATCTTTGAAGCGTGGGCATCCGTTGAGGATCTTCTCACTCTGGTATAGGATGGATCGGTGGAGATGACGTGTTTAGGGCCTCCCCAAGATGTGGGGAGGCACCTTCCCCCAAGCCATGATCTAGGTTTTGGAGAATGACCCAAGAAGCCCTAACAAGGGTGCAAAAAGTGATATTTATAGGGTCTAGACACGCCCCCATCACACGGCCGTGCTTGGGAGATATGGCCGTGGCCTGTCGTCCCTCTGGAAAATGGGCATGACCGTGCCTGGGAGGCACGGCCGTGGCTGTCATTTCTTTGGAAAATGGGCATGGCCCGTGCCTAGGGACACGGTCGTAGCCTGTTGAGGCTCTGGTAGAAGGCACGATCGTGCCTGTTTGGCACGGCCAGGGAATGTACTTCTTTGTTGGAGGGACACGACCGTGTACACGACCGTGTCTAAGCCTGAGAAAATAAGGCACGGCCGTGCCTGACAAGGCACGACTATGTTCTGCTCTGTTGCTCCTTTTCCTCCATTTCTTCGTGTTTGCGATATAAGAGACTCGCCCATGAAGACAAGCACGACTAGTGCGAGTCTCTTTTCTCCACTTTTTGCTCCACCATCAATAATGCATCATTTTAGCTCTAAATCACATCCTATCAATCAAAATATATAAAAAGCAGATCTCCAAGCAAAAGAGTAGAAATATGCAATTATAAAAGAATAAGGTGTGACAAAGTGTAGCATATGCAATGAATTACAAGTAGAG
>NW_027434756.1:0-1688 GCF_044706935.1 Curcuma longa
AAAATTTCCCCAGTCCTTCACTTCGGCTCTTCTATAAATTCAAACATACTCTCTGCCTCAGGCTGGAAGACCACTCTTCGCTTACGGCACTCGATAGAAGCACCGTATTTGCTCAGAAAGTCCATACCCATTATAACATCATAATCTTGCATGTCAAGTACTATCAGATCGCAGTAGAGTTCTCTTTCTGCGATTCCGATTGGTACGGCACGCAACATATGGGTAGATGCCATTATCTTTCCTAAGGCAAGGTTGTTAAGAATCTATTATCCAAAATTTGAGGAGGTATGCCTATTCTCTTAGCATATGGCATAGAAGTAAACGAATGCGTTGCCTCAGTAAATAATACAGTAGCATACTGACTGTAAATAAATATCTGACCTGTGACAACGGTTGAAGCATTCGCCGTAACTAGAGGGGCCTCCAACCTTTCTTGACTTAATTGAGGACCTTCCAGTGCAGCTTGCATATCATGCAATTGTACAGGTGCCTTCTGGTCCTGCACTTGCTGCTGAGGTGATGCTTGGAACTTAGTAGGGCAGGCTTGAGCCTTATGCCCTTCCACTCCGCAGGTAAAACACTTGTTTGTACCTTTGCGACATTCCCCAAAATGCAATTTTCTACATTCTGCGCACTTGGGCTTTTTGCTCGATGAACCACCTTTAGAATTGTTCCATCTCTTTTTATCATTGCGGTTCCGACCTCCTGAATTGGATTGGTTCTTGTTCTCAGTCAGCATCATCATTAAAGTATTGATGGTTTGCTGCTGCTCAGTGATCTGACGCTGGAGTTCAACCACTAGGTGGGTCAGATCAGGCTGGTTTGCGGTCCCATTCGTTCGGTTACCCCTTCTAGCCATAATTTCTAATAATAACAGGCTAGTGTAAGATTTCATTGTTGTATTCCTTAATTCGAATACATCATAAGGTAAGATTTAATTACCCTCCTATGTGCATTATTTCTTCTAAGTTAAGAACATGCTTCCATCATATGTTTAATGCAAACATAACATTATCATTTAACATACGAAGCAAGATAACTTAGATTTCATACTTACTTGGAAGCGGCAGGATGAAGGCTTGATGTGTGTGTGTAGTGACATAACTTTAGCTCTGATACCATTCTGTAACGCCCGCCCTTTATCAGAGCCTTGACGGACGCTACAGTTTATACTTTACATTCATTCATAGTAATACCACATACGAAAAATCTAAAACTTTGCAGCGGAAAACATTATAACATAACAGAAATTTCATATGTGATAAATAAAACATCATAAGCATGCATGCACTGTCTAGATTTAATAAGTTCTACTTCAACCACATAGCATTATAAGTCTTAAACCAACAGTAAATAATACAACCATCCAGCATGCAATAATAAAGTTTCATATTTCGTCTGTTATGGCACCACCACACACATCTTTATCTCAGCCTTGTCCTGCTGCCTCCCATTGCCTAACGACCTTGATTTGGCTCTGCAACATAAGAAAGAAGAAACTGTAAGCACAAGGCTTAGTAAGCTCCTTTCCTACTCACCAAAAACCAATCGTTAATCCGAGCATAACAGTTATATCATGTTAAAAACAAACATAATCATAGAAGCACATTATTCCATAAGCATTAAGCACATGTATATTCCTTAAACTTAACATTAAAATCATATGCATAAAATGATGAAAATGCCTT